>NW_003214825.1:187260-214997 GCF_000006405.1 Perkinsus marinus ATCC 50983 | reverse complement strand
GTATGGTGGTCTCGGCTCTTGAGCACATGAGGTGCGCTTATCGTCCCTTTTGCGGATCAACAGTCACAGTTGTCGAGAAAATGTATTAGACATATGGTTACGTATTTTATGAGATTAGAAGGTATGCCAGTCTGACGAATCGGATATTCGATTTTCACCTGTGACGGTTGTCATGAAGTTGGTGTTGAGCATTTGCATTTGCATTTTATTGCATTTGAGAACTTCCTGTTTGCTGAATCAACTACTACGAATTTTGCCGCGGATCGTGTTGGTCATATATGCGAGTGAACTCATATACCAGCGACCGTCAACAGTAACTCGTTCGATTCCTCCTTTATGCTGCATCATGACGCCAGTAGCGCCGCGTTGCACATGACGGGACTGTAGATCATCGTATTCCATCCCTAGTTTACATTTGGAGGACTACTTCATTTGAAATCAGTAGACTTCCTCTGGAAAGGCCTTGAAGTGGGAGCTTCCATTCAAACGTTCATTAGAAAGATTCTACATTGAAGAACTTGGGATGGCTTAGCATAGATTATACATCGAGCGGCTCATTCGAGCCAATCATCAGCTGGCAATGGCAATGTCATTGCCATTCCATGTTGGATCAGAGTCCCTGACTATCTCGCCTGGCCTGGGTCCGTGATAGACCGCCCACCTAAGGTAGTCACGCTGAAGAATCTAGTGTAAATTTCACACCGAAAAATAATTATTCTTTGAGAGGTCTGGCTAAATTGAGATACAATGTATGTTCGCGGCGACCCAAGGTGTCCTCGTGCGAATGCACATCTCTGTGCAGCACGTTGGGGGAGCAACGAGGTCGTGACCTGGGTACTGGCACCGCAACGTTGGTCCCCGCCGTGTTGTGAGTGCGATGATGTGTTGTTCCCAGGGCTCGGTCCCCCCCGGGATTCTCCGCCCAGTACTTCTCCGCCCAGTTTTTAACATGAAGCGAGATATTTCCTTTGTTCGAGGCATACTGGGCAAGAATAGCTAAGCACTCCTTCATTCAAATCATCGTGAGGCTGTATGAGATGAATGGAATGTCTCTAACATCGAAAATGAACACTCAGCAAACGTTTCCTGAAAAATTTTACTCCCGGGAAATTTTTGAAACTCTCGCGGAAGTATTTCGCGAAAGTTTCCGTCGGGAGTTTCTCAGACACCCTGCTGGTGACAGAGCGATATTTCGCTGGCAGCAATTTCGGTGATGTAGCGTATTACCGTCAATACTTTACCACCTCATCCATCATTTTCCACACTGCAAACGCGATCTATATGAGCTGAGCAAAGCCTATATAAATATCCTGATTATTGGACATCATGCTCAATCATAGTGTAACTCATAACGATCGAGCCATATATTGAACTCGGGCCATTTACAGCACATCAACACGAGCTTCATTGTCCCGGTAAGTAGAGCGTGTGCGACCAAACGTATCAAATATAAAATTCCTCCCCTCAGAGCGTGAGTTCGAAGATATCACAGAGCGCCAGTGATTTGCTGTATGAGTCATACAGTATGACTCATCGGCAAAGACCTTGGAACCCAATTCATCGAGTTAACCTTCCTTCTCCTGTGAAGCTCCAGCAGCTTAGCTGGCAGCTAACAGCTGCTCTTAAGATATTTTAGCGCGTGCCATATTCACGCTGCAACACGTGAATTCGAACATTTCAAGACCAACCTCTGGTCACAGAATTTCAGTTTCAATCATACTTGACAGGCCACCCGTTAGCGTAGAGTTCTATGTGTACACGAATAACCAGCCAATTTCCACGATTTGTTTAATCTCAAATTCTTCGCACCGCTCGATGCGATTCCATCATCTTCTATTCCCCCCGCCAAAGAGTTGAATTCGTTCAGGTTGATCCTTGGTAATGGTTTCGCTTGTGACGACAACAGCGAAGATGGCCTAGGGGACTCGGAAAACTGTCAGGATAACTTTCCGCAGCGATGAGCAACAGAAAGAGTAATCTCGAAATCGCTCCCAGATTCGCAACTGATGCGGAAGCATCTTTTGTTGACTCGATTGACATCCATTAATCGTATTTTCGGTAACGGTCAATCACCTCAATGATTGAAGCTCAATCCATGTCCTCTTGTTGTTCCTTTTACCACTTGGCTGCAGTATGGCCACATAAATGCAAATCAATAAATTGACTGATGACTCAAGAATCGTTGAATTCGATGCTGCAAGGTTCGCGTCGTAAGTTAATCAGTCGATTCTGACACCCACGTGAGTCTCACGGATTGCGTGGAGTATCCGCAGTGTGGATTCCGCACAAAGCCTCCCAAAATGTATATCCACAACTTTTCGCGAAGCACGGATATTACTGGCAGTCTAAGAAGCGCGACTGGTCCAAAATAGGAAACCGCGAGTTCTGAAGTTATCCCTCGATTGTATGTCGTGTGTTTGTATGAACCCACACGTCCTCGGGCGCACAAAATTCAGTCCGCACAAACACTTTGTGGGGAACCTTCGCGCGCACATTCCTTAGGACACACTTTTGACACGTCATAATCCCGAGGAGATAGTTCAGTATACTGTAGATTCTACGCCATCATGTGACGATCAAGGTTTCACTTTTTTCCTCACTACGAAGTTATGAATAATACTCCTGGGGCAAGGCAGGACTGCGAGGTAGATTCCCAGACAACGAAGACCTCCAAGGCTCCAAGAACTCCCAACATCATCCTCATGCTGGTGGCAATGATGACTCTTGTTCTCGCGGATGCCTTCATGGTTGACGATATCACTGGCAAGACGATCCAGAGCCCCGAGCCACGTTCTCTTCGTATGCAGGTGGTGAAGGAGGTTCCCGACCATTGCTTGAGTCATAACGATGGGTGGACCTATTGCGCGTTCATCCTCGAGGATTTTAATCAAGTCAATGGCGGCACACGGCTCGTCTCTAGTAAGGGCGACTGGAAAACGCTCGACCTCGAGCTTGGAGTGCTTCTCGCGTCGGACTCGAGCCCGACCGATGTGGGTATTTATGTCTCTGGTGTGAATATCTGGAAATTTGATATTTTCTGTGGCATCTCAGTTGAAGTGCAGTTAAGTGTACCAACTATCTCGAAGAACGGTGGGTATGATGCTTACTCCTGGAAGGTAATCGACTTCCCAGTGTCCCTGCAAACCTGGGTAACTGTCCCTCACTTTGGTACGGTGCAAGCAGAGAAGCAGGGCCAAGGCCATGCGCATGTGAATTTGAACACATCCATGAACAGTAGGCATGAGCTTTCGGTGGACATCCAGGCGGACCACACCAGCACTCCACTAAACTCGAGCATAGAGGTTATTGTCAAGAATATTTACGTTCCGGAGGATGAAGCATGGCACTACATAGCCTATGCCTCTCTGGGTTTCAATTTGCTCACAGATGATTTACAGATCTCCTACCAGAAAGACACCCTCCTCTCTCATATTCGAATCCCATTCAAATTTCCCCGTCGTTCCGGATAGTCAAGGACTATAACTACCACTAATAGTGATTCACTATTCTTTCTTTAGTATGGTAGTCTCGGCTCTTGAGCACATGAGGTGCGCTTATCGATCTTGTTGCTTTTCAACAGTCGCAGTTGTCGAGAAAATGTATAAGATATATGGTTACGTATTTTACGATATTAGAAGGTATGCCAGTCTGACGAACCGGACATTCGACTTTCACATGTGACGGTTGTCATGAAGTTGGTATTTCTGTAACATAAATTATTTTACATACCACGAGAAGTCTGACTTGATTCGTGATCCCCGGTTCATTCCGTCATTATCCATCCGATAAGGATAGTAAACCAGTGGAGATAGTGGTGTTGGGTTGCACAACAGTCTATCGGCGATTTCGTCGACACGCGGGGAGTGTGAGGTACAAATCCGAAACGGGAGAATCATATTGGCATTCGGAACTTTAAAATTCGGCTGAGGTCGATGGGAAATTCCCATTGAGAACTTGGAGGCTCTTCACAATCGCTACACAACATCCATCTTCTCGTCACCGAGCATCTTCCCTCAAGCGACCACATCAACCGAAGCTTTGAGCCTCAAATCGTTTTTTGACAAGTTTAAGAGGTCTTCCCATTGTCCAGACCTCACGGCTGTGGGCTTGACCTATACCAAATGGACTTTGGCCTCATCGTCTACGACTTTGGACTGAAACATTTCCATCCCGGAAATGGCATCCCCTGGAGATCGCAAATGCGTCATAATTGGCTCATACCATCCATATATAACTCAACCACGCTCTCATAAAGGGTCACCCTCGGAACCATTCACCCGCGCCATTATTTGATCCATGCTCAACCATCATAGACATTGATATCATCGTTTCGTAAGGGAACCTGTAGTAACCCGCGAGGGAGAGACATTCTGGGAAAAGCGAGGCTCTAAAACTCACACGATCAGTTGTAGTCGACACAACAGTTGTGTTCAGGTGCAGCGGACAATTACTGATCGCTGCACCTGAACGGGAAAGGTCTGACAAGGCGTTTATTATTCAACACACCGAATGCCGAATACTCCTTGGTTTTGACTATCTCAACCCCCCCCCCCCCCGTCGCTAATCATACCCCGAAATATCGGCTGAGTAAGGGAATACAGTCCTTCTACCTCTCGCCTCTCTAAACTTGAGGGGTTTCGCTGTCACTTGGTGAGAATCTGCTAATATTACGAAGACGTGACGTCTTAGATGTCATTAATTTGCAGATATTGAAAGACAAAAAATGAGTCGTGTGTGATCTCAGTGCCCTTTCGAGCACCTTTACCTCCAGCGTTATATCCTGTAAAGCCATGTGTTGCCACAGGCATGTATGTAATCCGACTTGGTAGCATCCAGTTGTTCGTGCTGATTAAAGGATAGTGTGTTCGCCAGTCATAAATTCTCAAACGTTGGCTCGACGCCGATGACGACTTGCCCAACTCGTCGTTGCGGGTTAAGTTCCAATGTCCGTTCTGTATCCTGACCCGAGAGGATGAGGCCGAAACAGTTAGATGTTTCTGGTACCCTGCATACAAGCATCACTGTGCAACACAGTCTGTGCTCCTTAATTCAGTGTTCTCACCCAGTATCATAAATCTGTCGTAGGACTTTCAGGTTTTTTCGCTTGTTAGTTGTCGGTGTTTGGCGAATAAGTGTTCTTCTTGATGCATAATAACTTGTGCAAACAATTTGCATTTGTTACTGCCGGTAACGAATGCGAATCGTTTGGATTGCATGCCAGTGACTCATTGGCCATTCCCCATACTTACACGGTGTAAGTTTGGGATGTAAGTTACACGCCTGGAAGGAACATTCCTTTGTTTTCACATTCTTTTGCATGCAGGTGGCAGCCACCTGGTGGCCCACGCTAGTTTGAATCGACGAGGTTTTGCAAGGTTATACGCCTATAGTATACGGTTATACGCCGTATATCCCACAGTTGATGCTAAAGCAGCCTCGGGCGACAATCCTGCGAACACATTGACCTTTTTTCAGACCTAACACGTAAGTGTGCACCAATTCGCGCAATACAGGCTGCATTATGCAGCAACCATCACTTCAGCCGGGACCGCAATAAGCTTGAATAGCGGAAATAACCCCCTGTCGCTCGTCCTGAGCGGCATGGCGTAGGCTTTAAAACCACATCCAGTCCTAGCGCGAAACTCTCCCTCGTCGTCACTCCTCTGGATCAGGGTGATCCAGTTAGCTTATGCGATATCGAGTTCACTAGGTAGGCAATGGCCGAGCCGACTCGTTGTTGTCGCTTTCATGCCATGAGGCTCATGGTGACTCATCCCGATAGGAATTTTCTTGATGGAACTGTTGCGAGACAGTATCTGCGCATTGACACCGACAGCCTGATAAATTAATAATTTAGATAAATTAATAATTAATTCAATTATTAATAAATTAATAATGTCAATACACGGATGATGTCAACACAAGACCACAAGCGGATGGTCGGAGGTAACGACTGAGGATCTGTGACGCTGAATGGGAGACGCCACTTGACATCCTACGAGTTTCACCATATCGATCAGAATGACGCGCGCTGCCTCCGTGACGTGCTCCCTTCGACGACCAGGGAGGGCGACAGCGTGGAGTGTGTGAGGTCTCTTGTATTCGGCATGAAAGTAAACTTGTGGTTGTACATGAAAGTTTCGAGGACTACAGAATTCTAAGAATTTGTTCTCCTAGCAGAGGACTGCCGTCAGAGTAGAGCAGTGAAATTCCCTTGTACTTACCTTAGCAAGCCGTTTAACGGAGTTTAGTAGACGTTACCTTGTTTGTGATTCGTAAGTTGTCGAGTTTTTTGGTGTTTACCTTGCTAGCCGTTTAGAAGGCGGAGTGTCCGAGACCGAAAGGGATTTTCAAAGTAGCTTCAACGCAGCAACGGGAAATCCATCGCTCATCGAGTTTTGCTTCTCACTTCGGTTAATATTCTCTTCAGTTTTCGCGCCCCGGAGGGTCGAAGTATTGTCGTTTCGACTACCCTTCCCCTCCGCGTTCAACATGACTGCTGCCCTCAATGTACCCTCAGAAGAAGAAGACTCGGTAACTCCTCGACTGCAACTATCCTTTCTAAAACCTCGACGAGACGCTACTACCATTGAAGAGTCTTCCCCATGCAGTACATGTTGCACTACTCCTCCAACATCACCTATGAGAGTAGTCAGTGATGCCGCCCTCACGGCCTTTGATACTTCCTACCAGCTCGGGTCTACCATAGCGGCAGGAGCGTACGGGCAGGTTTGTCGCTCAATATGTCGACAAACTGGAAGACCCGTCGCGTTGAAGATTATCGAGAAGCCCCCGTATGAGACGATCCCCCCTTGTATCTCGGATATGGCAGGGCACGGCCCAGAAGAGGCGGAAACTATGGAACTTATTGCGAATCTTGACATTGATGGTGTGCCCAAGATCCTCGACGTTTTTGAGGACTGTGATGCGACCTATATCGTATCCGAACTTGGTGGTTTAGATCTTTACGAGTGGCTCCGACGGCGATCTACAGTTCGGGAAGATGCCACTATTCTGTCTGTCATCATGCAATTATTGACGATTTTAGATTCTCTTCATGGTTGGGGTATTTCCCATAATGATATCAAGTTGGAGAACATTCTTCTCAACGACTCTGGTGACGTGCATTTAGTTGATTTCGGAAGCGCAGTTGTTTGCGCTTGCACCCACCACGCCGGTTTGAGGCGTCAGGTTTTACAGCGCGATCAGCATGATAATGATGATGATTGCTTTGTCGGAGAATGTTCCGACGCTGTGTTTTCTGAACGTTGTGAAGATGATTTTCTTGCTTGCGCTGTCGTGATGTACCAACTTTTCACTGGCAGTCCGCTTGCGTCTATTGAGAGACGCGAGTCGTCGACGCCTAAGAAGAAGGCGGCATTAAGAAGAGTCTCGAAAGGAGAACTCCTTTCTGCTGAGGAGGTTCGAGGCTTGTTCGAGCAAATCGATTAAGAAGTATCCTTAGGTTGAGCGTGCAAGATACAAACTAGGTCCGTTTATGACTAACATTTCCGTTTCTGATCTTCTGAACATCTACTATTTACCTCTTCTTGTTATCAACTGCTATATAACTTCCGTTTTTCGGGCACCTCGCGATTTCTGGTGAATCCCCATGCATCCGGTTGACACCGTTTGTAGCATGGTTCTGATGGCGATACACTCTCCAGCCTTGATTTGACAATAAGGAGGTTGTCGTTACTAGCGATGCTGAATGTGCTGATTTAGGGATGCTACCCGAGGGCGATTTTAACCCTTAGAACGGTAGGTTGCAGTTTTTATGTCGTCGTACTGCGAAAGCGACAATTGTTGTTGCTGCTATTATTGATGGTCGAATTAGCAGTATTATCGATACCAACACTATTAGTTTAGGATTTCGACTACCTTGCCTGTCATTACCATTAGTACTAGTATTTCTAGTACTACTAACACGTGGCCACTACGAGTATTTTAAGTGCGTTACACGAATACTCGTACTGGTAAAATATGGTTATCACTTCTAGTCTTGCTTTTGCCGCTGCTCTCATCTATCTATCGTACCATTGAATCCCCCACCACTATCGAGTCTATTAACAACTACTACGGATAACCACTTTTTCTCGACATCTCAATGCGTTGTGTTTCTCAAGAAAAGGGAGGACATGTCCCAACACACGACCCAAATTCATCGAGAGTTAATCGGATTACCGTAATAATCAACGTTGGAATATATGGTCGCTTTCCTCGGCTGAATCCAGGGGGTTCGGCATTCACTTGTCATAGGAAATTAAATATGAATTGGATTAGAAATATAGAGAAACCAACGAGAACTCTCCAGAATTTCCATATTGTCACTTGAGCTTCAAGTGTGCTCCGGTCGAAGAAGGAGTACCACCATCAGCTTTCTAGGCGCGGTCATTTTCCGGCGTGAGTGTCATCATTGATCGCCTTAGAGTTGACGTTTAACGCTGAAATTACATCATAGTTGACTTGCAGACCCACGATGGAGCTTTGCTAGAGATGCAGAATAAAACCGAATATAGCTACTCTCGTATTGAGTTGACAGTCCTGGGAATCGAACCCGCGCCTTCTACGTCGAACTCGTTCTCATCGGTGGGATCTTATCGTTCCTAGGGAGCAAATCGTTTCGAATGAGAGCTATATCTTTGCAGGACCCGGGTGCTTCTACTCAAGTGAAAACTGGAATTGTCGTGCTTGCTTTACAGCCATGTCACACCGTTTCACCGTGCGCGCCGGTTATCGAGTATCAGGCTTGGCACTGCTCGACACAAGAACCCGGTTACCAGTTAGTGGTGACTGATGAACGGTAACAGCAGTGAGAACAATAACTTATTAATAGTGGCAGATAAGCACTAATAACAAGAGGGACAGCCCTACTAGGGATTTTACCACAATTGAGATAACTCGCGCAACCACAACACTTCGCTGAATCGACAGATTCTCACAGATAACAATCCCTCCGACTTGCGGGTGTTGGGTTGGAGAACCGGCGCATCATTCAGCTGAGTTTTCAGCCTCATCGACCGATGGCATAGCAGCGCTATCTCTCGCATACATTTCTCAGTACTTCGAGACATTATGTCGCTAAGATAGTCACAGTCGCTGTATAATCTTAGAAGAGACGCATGCACAATGGCCGCAAGAACAACTGTCTTCCGGCGCTGCGGTCTGCAGGTAGCAGAGCTATGCAAGATGCAATTTACTCCTCGCTAGAGAACTAGAATCGGCGTGGTTCCTGGATTTCAAAACAACACGCGAATACAGGGACAAATGGACTCACAAGCAGCATCCGCTCGCTGTCTCATCATGGCGGCTTTCAGATTCAGCAAACTCGGGATCAGGTTCAATGCTAGGATCAACACAATGTGATTATGACGAGATGACGACTACTCGAAGCAGTACTCCGACGTTGGCCTTGCATGTTACTGTCCGGCGTGACCATGAATCTTAGAAGATATGTCCCGTCAGCGCCAGATAACTACTGTAGCTTCTCGTAGCTCCAGCGTGGTCCTTCTTAGTGGCAACTCAGAGTCAGTAGAGGACTTAGAGTTATTCACTAGGAATTGGGTATGAAACAATATCTGATACTGACGAAGGGGCAATTCGTGAGGCTCTCGTGAACAATCTAATGAAGTTCATGGGATTGTTCATGGCATGAACACACGCGAATACATAGCGTTATCGATTGCGTGTCATGCAGGGACCATATAATCAGCTGCACGCGCGAGATAACAGCCTCGGCACTGAAACATTCCTAAAATTCGGGAGCGACACGCTGTACTACAAGTTCTGGCTATACGCTTTAGGTCTGCTTATTCCTCCTCTGAGCTGGAGAGGCTCAGAGTACATAAAGCATGGTATAGGTCTATCTGTGTAGGTAGCAATGCAAGCCATGGTCTATCAGTTATTTTCGAATCTTAAGGAGTGTCATTTTCATAGTATCATGCTCGCACACTCGGCGTTCTTATCGACACTACTCGTTTATGCCGTAACCTTCGGTAGGGCTGTCTCCAACCGCACGCTGGTCACGATATCTTATCGTGGGACCCGACTCGACATCCGTCATGTACCGAGTATGATGGCACAGGTCGTATCTGCTTCTGGTGGAAGAACATACACTCTCACTCAAGATGATCGTAAGTGCGAGCGATGTTTCGCACAAGATGGTATGGTATATGACTTGAAGGCGATAGGGATCCAGATTGTAGAGTCTAAATGCTCAGTTGGTCATAGTCAGATTCTCAACTACTTGAGGAAGGCCGAAGATTTGCTCGGCATTGAATTTGAGTGTGAGCCCGACTCTGGGGTCAGTCTGATCCCGACTCCCCCGTCACATACGGCCCAAAGATCTCCCATAATTACCACCAGTTGTACTGGTGGCAATCCTTTTCTCGGTACCAACGATCCCGCCTCCTCCTGCCAGCGTAACCTCGAGGTTATCCGCCTAGGGGCTGCCTGGGAAGCGGCTCGCTCAGCCGGACGGAAGCTGGAGGATGTCGTGTTGGCCATCATCGATAGTGGTGTTGATATGACTCATCCTGATCTGGTCAATCAATTCTGGAGGAACCCATCTGACAACTCTATCGGCTTCAACTTCATAACGAACACTACTAATGTTACTGATGACTACGGCCACGGTACTCACTGCGCCGGGAATGCAGCCGCTCAGACTAATAATAGCATCGGTATTGCAGGAGTGGCGAATATCGATGGATCGATGACCCATGTGAAGCTGATGATATTGAAGTTCATTGACTCTGAAGGATTTTACCTGGTCAGTGACGCAATGAGGGCTCTCAACTTCGCGATTGAGAATGGGGCTACAGTGTCCTCCCATTCATATGGTGATCGTTCCACAAGCGAGCTCGAAAAAACTGGCTTCAAGAACGCCGCTGCTGCTGGCCATGTTACAGTTGTTTCTGCTGGTAATAACGGGGCTAGAATAGAGAATAATCCACATTATCCTTGCTCCTTTGCGCCAGAAATCCCATCTATGCTCTGTGTCGCTGCCAGTACTTCTAGCCCAACCGAAACCGTCTCTCTGGTTGATTTTTCGAATGCTGGCTCGTTTACAAAGGTGGCCGCTCCCGGTGTTTATATCTATTCGACCATGCCAGGAGGGTCATACGGTTATAAGAGTGGAACATCGATGTCGGCCCCCACTACTGCCGGTGTCGCGGCTTTGCTGGCTACCCTGGGTCTCAAAGGCCAGGATATAACAGACACTATCATAAATTCTAGGACAGCCGGTATACCTAATAAGTTTAACCTATCTGATATCGGAGAACTGGATGTTCTCAAGGCCGTTCAAATGGCTCTTACACAGGTGCTTAGCCGCTCCCTCCAGAATGAGTAGCGCCCTCAAGGGCTACGGACGCTGAAAATCATTTAGTCAATAAATGTCACGTTCCCCTTATCTCTTATCGAGGGGAGAAGCCTCCGTCCCACATCGTATCATCATTTGGATCGCTTTCTCGGCTCATTCTCTTGCTATTGAACTACTTATTGAGTTGTAGTTCCCTTGCTAGATCTCCTGTCGGACCATGCTCCTCGAGTTGAATGTTCGTTGACAACTTAGGTGATCTTGTTTATCACAGGAACGTTTTCAGTGTAGAAAGGAATATGAACTACTTATCCATGATTTGGGTTCAGTGCTTCTCTTGATGGATCATAGGACGACTCACGGCAGGAATGAACCTGCACTGGTATGCGCGACCACTGCACTAGTCGATGTCTAGTGTTGTAGTTACAATTGAAGTCATCTTCAAAGCCGTTGTGGGATAAGCAGATTATTGCTGTCGAACGGCTCAAACCCCTCGGGCACGAGTAGAGCGAGCGATAAAACGAAAGGATGTTGAATGACAATTGTGGGGAAAGTATGATAATCGTCGATCATCGGTCCTGTTCCTCATCACTAGCCACGAAACCTTTGAACACGGCGAATTGCCTCGTATTGGCAAGACGCAGAGAAATGTGCCATGTTTGTTTCTGGTGATTTCCTATTGGGAAGTGTTACCCACAGGTAAGACCTGTGAGTGTGATTTAACTCAAATTGATGGGGTGTTGTTTTGCTTGAATGATGTAAGCAAAAAACAACACCTCATCAATGCCCCACGTGGTCGCACCAAGTTGTGCAGCTGTTGATGATTTGAAACCCATTGAGATAACACTACACTGGATATAATTGCAATGCCTTACAAGGCTGTCGGATTATACTTAGCCGTCGAGGACTATCTTCATCATAATCTCAGCTAAGACATGATTGTGTGTTACGGGGGATTGGGACAGCGACAATGATCATGCAGCAGCATCTTAAACTTGAGTCTCCACTAATACAATGGAATTTATCTCTCTTCGGTGCATGCAACATGCTCTCTGGGGTTTTGGGTGCGCCATGCTCCGATACGTCAAGTTTCATAGTCCATGGTTCTCAAGTGTGTAAGTGCTGCTTCCCTGCACACTCGATGCACAACCCACACAGTCGAGACACCAGTTATCTTGTGAACAGATTAAGTTCGTAATCAGAGTTTCTGATCTATACTGCTTCTTGAGTTCCATCTGGTTGAGCGAAGGTGTGCTGGAAAAACGGCGCGATTTCTGGAATAAAATCTTTCGACTTCATCCGGAGCTTCTCTGCACATACCCTAGTATATTCCTATTCAGATAGTTTCCCAGATAATGGTCAGATAGATTATGGAGACTTCGTAGTTTGAATCAGTGCTTTCTCAATCTCGCCAACTACACCTCTACACTCCTACCATGGGAATAGCATGCTAAGAAATGTTGGATCTCAACTCTAGTTTTTCCTACAGGTCACGAGGACCAATCAGCATAACGTGTATCAACACGTCAAATGGGAAAACGAATGATCAGCTACGCTGTCCTCTCAGCGCCAGGATGATAAGTATGTTCCCTTTCGCGTCTCTACAGTAGTAATAATTTCTCAGTAAGAAGATCACAGCCTGAGTCCACTAGCAGCATGGCAATTGGTTCGAACATCTAGCCTTCGAGTTGTGGCCGGGTGTATGTCATCTGCAGACGGAGACACGCAAGGTACACTCAAGATAACAAACAGCTCGTTAACAAGCCTCAATCTTCTGCCGAATCCACCGAGGCTTGCTACCCAGAGTGCTTCTGGAACCTAGTAGTGTGAGAGAATGATATAGGATTGTGCGCTGTGTCGTGACGACAAGATATCGATAAGTTGAAGCTAAGCTGAGTAGTGATTCCCTATTCCCAATAATTGTATTCATACTTCTTTTTACTCCTTTACTCTCTCCTACAATGAGAAGAGTAGTTGAGGTCTAGTACATTCAGACCTACATTAGACCAACCTACATCGGAGACCTCAGAAAGAGAAAATATATGCTAGAAACATTCCGACACTAGCCGCTGGCTAGTAGCCAGGCAGCTTGAAGAGTTCAGGGTGCCTCTCGTACCGGCAGTGCCGATTGTGCCGATCGCTGTCCCGAACCAGACGTCGCTGAAAGGCAACTCTCTCGTACAGTTCCAACCGCTGAGAAGCTACGCTCTTCGTCCGCAGTAATGCGGAGCAGAATATCGGCATATAAGCGATTGCTCGCATAGAAGCATCGGTGTATTGGTCGCTGCCGCACATGCTGTTTATGGTCTTCCCTAAACATTGCCTAGTAGCCCATAATTCACCATAGTTCTAGAAGGCAACTAACAGTCCTAGTTCTACCCCTCCACGGTACCGTGAAGAGCAGCAGCAGCAGCAGCAGCCAATGACGACCCAATCCCTATTGAAACAACTGCCAACTCCAAAGACCATCCTTGCGGGGGTAATACGACGATGATGATGGTGATGTAAAATAAAAACGTAACGAAATAGGAAACGGATTGAATCAGAGACCGGCTGTAAGCCTTTCGACCTATTAGGAAATGAACGAATGTTTCGCGAACCTTCGCCGAGCTTTTGCAAACCGATGACCGCAAATAGCATAAAAAGCATAACAAAACTCATTCAACTAGATTCGGTTTTATCACCGAATCCCAAACCTGAGAATACAAATGTAATTATACGGACAAAATTTTTTTCCTCAACCTACCAGGAGGAGGGCCCGCCGATTCCGCAACACCCTCGTCGGCTTCGTCCTTCACCACAACCTCCTCAAAATCCACGGTGTTTCTACTACTCTGAGGAAACACAGAACTACGATACAAAAAAGACCCTAGTGGTATGAATAACATATTTCAGCACTACTACTGCATATCACCGAGTTTTACGACGCCACTTCACGTAAAATGGATAAAACTCCCATGATTAGTAACATCATCATAGCCATCTCAAAATCCATGCGTACATAGAATATAATAATATACCTCGTAGTTCACTTCCGATTCCTGCTGGTCTCCGCTACTCTTCGTAGGGTCTTCCGGAGGGGGCGGTGACGAGGGTGGCGTAGCAGCAGCAGCAGCAGCAACCGCCCCATCATCACCACTCCCATCGCGAAAGAGGGAGGAAGGCGGCTCGGGCTTTGCCGAGCTTAATCTTTCCGCCCACGACGTTCCAGACAAATCTACCATCGAAAAATGCAATCCTGTCACGCTTCGCTCCGCTAAAAATAATTACGATCTTTCAGCCAAGCGCTGGTCACCGCTTCCGCACTGATCGAATCACTCATATCTTTGCTCTGTGACTCAGCAGCGCGAGGCCCCTCGGATGAGCTTCGAGCCGCGCTCACCCCTGGACCTAATCGCAGTTTGGAGGGGGAATATGCACATGGTCAACTACATGTGTTAGTGACAATACGAAAATTCTGTCTACTGATTTTCGCATACTTCTACCAGAATTTTCACGAGGAAAGTGAACAGTTATCCCTCCAACACTGTGAAGGCGAGCAAATGATAAAATAAAAAATATATGACTAATGCACACAGAAAATACTACCAGACTATGAGTAAATGATTATCGCTAGTAGCTCGCATCCCTTGTGCATGCGTGCAACGACGAAGCACTCACCCGTCAACTGTCGGCCTGTCCCCGTCTGTTGCTGCTGCTGTTGCCCTTTCTGTAGCAGTAGTTGTTGTTGCTGCGATATCGTCAATAACGGTGCATTTTGCTGAGCCTGATAGATTCCCTTTTACAAAATCACCCCCATAGTAGTGAACCCACCCGCGTTTCCTTTGCCATAGCAGCTAGAATAGCAGCAGTAGTAGTAGGCTGAGTCGACGAGCTATTATTATTACCGCCACCGACAGCAGCGCCTTCTCCTGCATGCCTATATGCGCACCGCGAACCATATGCGCACCTGTTAGATCCTCCGAGTAGTCCTATAAATCATAAAAGGGCTTACTTTCCAACAGCGTTAAACTTGCAAGAGATAGTCTTCGCCTTGGCACCCATGCTAAGACCTTCCTGCTGATGCGCTATCTGTGAGGCGATCAGATCATGCTGGGGGCCAGATGTCGACGATGACGGTGTTGAAACCTGACATAATACTCTAATCTTCCCAAGGGAGGGAGGGCACATTCTTCAATCAGTTTCCCATGTAAATGCCATCACATCACGAACTCAATTTTCCCCTTGAAAAATTGCATGGTCGTTTAATATTTCATCTATTAACGATCTCTACCATTCTCCCCTTCTGAAACTGCCCTCGGACAGGGCAAGGCAAAATTGGTTGATTAAATTTTGAACAAAAATTTTTCTTATTAAAAAAAGCCTAAATGACCACATTCTTACGACACCATCCACATTACCGTTGCAGTCCCCGCCTGGAAACCCAACTGCATGCCAGCACCAGCACCAGCAGCAGTAGTAGTAGCTTGGTTTTGCTTAGCAGCGCCAGAGTTAGCAATAGCTTGCATCAACTCAGCACTAGTGGTGATTTGCCCAGACAGTACCTAAGAATAAATCTTGCTAATCTTGCATTTCCTCAACGCTCACCTGAGCCGCGTATTGCTGTTGTAACTGGGCTATCATAGCCGACGGAAGCTGTCGGAGAGGCTCCCTATTGCTGATCATATGCATGTACCTTCACAGACAAGCAAATCAGTTAAAAATATGTTGGTGTATATTCGTGGAGGAATCTTTAGTAATCCGCGACTTCGGTCAACCTTTGGTGATACCAATTACTCCTTACATTTTAGGAGTAATTGCAACCCTGAATGACAATATGAAAATTTTAAGAGGAAATTTCCGTAAATTCGTATTTTTTCTGTATTACACTTCTACCCAAATTGCGAGAAAACTCCCGAGCACCACGAAATTCCTTACTGGCAATTGTCACCAAAACTACACCACCCAAAGGTGGAGATAAAGGGACAGAGGCCAGCAGATGCCACGACGTTTGATGGACCTTGCTGCGATAGACCTGTGATAATAAAAATGATGAGACTATGTGTGAGGGGGGATATGCACATGGTCAACTACATAGCAGAGTTGTCGCTAAACGTAGAAGATATCACGCCTCGAAACGTGAGAATTATGGTAACTAAGCCCCCTTTAGTTTTAGACTACAACGGCAGCAGACGCAGAAAAGACGACATTGTCTCTTCAATGGCGAATAGTTTACAATTTCTTGTTAAATGTGTTGGTGACATTGTCACCGTGACAATATTAAAATTGGAAAATTTTTCGCAGCTTCGTGTTAGTTTCTGTGCACTGGAGTTTCTTGACCCTAGTGATATGATGAAAAACGATAGTGAAAAGTATATTCCACGACTACTGCAGGCCTCGAATATTGGGACTTTCACAGAGTATTACGCCACCTCGCGCAACACAGGTGAAACTCCACTCCTATGCTAATCCGTATATAAACTCCTGAGCTCAGCAGCTGAGGAAAGCGATTACATATATTCATACTCCAACACTGTATAGGAAACTCCTGAGCTCAGCAGCTGAGGAAAGCGATTACATATATTCCTACTCCAACACTGTATAGGAAACTCCGAATATGAGGATATGAAATATGAAAATTTTGATGAAATTTTGAGAGATTCTCAGCAGCTACCCGAATTCATATGTAAACTCCCGAGCTCAGGTGTGTAAACCCAACATATAATCCTCCAGCACTACACTACGATCACCACCGTATAAAGAGAACTTTCCCCATCACGCTGTAAACCATATTGCTACTCATAAAATTGAGAATATAACTAGAACCATGCCATCCGGCAAGTTGCTACTACAATGCATTGGAGTTTCACGATTACCCGTTTTACGTGAAGTGGTGGCGAAAAACTCGGTGAAAAACTCGCGATATTCAACGCGGTGATATGCAGTAGTATTCGTGAAATATGTTTTTCATATCACTAGGGTCCAGAAACTCCCTTATTAGTAATTATTGAATATTAGATTCATACCATAACCCCAACATTACTATTCAAGGCTCGTTGTTGACGCTGTTGCTGCTGTTGCTGCTGCTGCTGCTGAGCCTGGGTATTCAACGATCTCAGAGAAGTTTGCTAATAACAACAGCATATCACAAATCCCCGTCTTGTAAATTCACCTGTCCTGTCGAGGGCGCCATCCCATATGTCGTCTTCTGTTGTTGTTGTTGTTGTTGTTGTTGTTGTTGTTGTTGTTGTTGCTGTTGTTGTTGTAGTAGCTGTTGGAGTTGTTGCTGTTGTTGCTGCGGCAGGTGCGCCAGCAACTGGGCGATAGCAGGTTGGGACGATACGTTAACACCTGAAAAAGAAAGTATTCTTCGATATAGTAATAGTGAAAATAATTTATATTTATATATCATACCATATTTCTCAGAACGTCCCATTTCTGAGAGGGTATTACTCCATAGAAATATTTTCAATGCGAGTGGACACGTGTTGCCAGTACGAATATTTCGCACTTTTTTAGGAGTCTTTTTGATGAGCACATAAATGTATTTAAAAATCTCGTCGTTTGCCAACTCTGCCGCGACTGTTTGATAATGATGATAATCAGAACATTGTCAACAAGATCAACTCTTCAGCATTCCGACACTTGCAGAGCAAAAGTCACATACTACATTAGAGTTTCTTGACCCTAGTGATATGAAAAAACACTAGTGAAAAATATATGTCACGACTACTGCTGCATATCACCGAGTTTTACGACGCCACTTCACGTAAAACGGGTGATCGTGAAACTCCGTTATATTTTTGTCATTCGTCATTATCAGGAGTGATATAAATTTTATATAATATTATCAAACTCATTATTTTTATTTTATAAAAACATCAGTACGATTTAGTATATTGGGATTTCACCGCCCTAGTAATAAAGAAAATATATTTCACAACTACTACTGCATGTCATCGCGTTGAATATCGCGAGTTTTACGACGCTACTTCGCGTAAAACTCCATTTATATAGACTCCCCTACCTTGCCGTTTGATCAGCTCTGCAATCCTTTTTGTCAATGCCGCCTGTTGCGCCGCATTACCCTAAAATGAAAAAACCGAACATTCACACCACGTCCTAGTTCATAGATATAAGTCCCCAACAGCTACTACTGCAATAACGAACTCATTTCGGATGTGTCGAATCAGGCAGTATTCCCGAGTAGGACCTACCGATGCAGCTTTAGGAGCGGCTGAATTAATGTTCATAGCGGTTGATGATGAGGAGGACGTAGCTGCTGCTGCCGCGCCTGCTCCGGCCGTCGAACCTTGTGGTCGATTGAAGCCTGGTAAGGTAGTGCTCATCTGAGGATAAGAAAATTTCCGGAAAAACACGAGGCTAGGAATCGAACATGGACCCTTACGATGGACAACCTCACACTCTACCATTGCACCATATAGTCTGATTCCACCTTACCCCTTGCGGCTGTGTTTGTTGTTGTTGTTGCTGTTGTTGACGAGGGAAACTGCTAGTTGACACCGACGTGCCACCAGCGTTACTCCCACGAGAATTATCATTCAAAATCTTGCTAGGCTCCAAGGATGGCAAAGACCCCTCGTCATTAGGAAGCTGATGAATTCCACAAAACGCTGGTGGTTCAAGTCTGAACTACACCACGTACTATCTCGGTGAGTAGACCTTCTCCTCCTTCCGTCAAGCTACAGAGCTCCCTCACGACACGATTCAGAGCGAGCATCTGAGTATTACAAACACTCGTCGAGCACGTATGGCTAGGAACACATCCTTCAATCAGTTTCCCATGTAAATGTCATCATCACATTAGTAACATCAATTTCCCCATTGTTATCAAATCCTGGGGAGACGTTATTTTTCAAAGCTGGATGAGTCACCACAGTTTGGCTTTAGCCAACGTTACAGTTACGATGACAATCAATGATGATGATTCGCTCTTGCCCAGTGTTGGAATAAGTGTTCGTGTTCCTCAGCCGAGTCCAGAAGTTTCCTCACTAATTATAAAAATATACATGAAAATTCAAATGGAAGCGTAAAGAAACCAATGGGAATTTCCTCAAAATTTCCACAAATGTCACCTACACATGTAGTTGACTACGTGCATATTTTCCCTAAGGGCTCTTGCCTTATATGAACGGAAACCTTACTTTATTATCATTGGGGAAACCCGATTGATAATAAAGTAATAAAATATATCCTTCATTTCAAGAGGTCTATGACACTATCATCATCAGCACCCTCACCTGCGCATGCCCTTCCTTGAGCCGACGATCCACTTGGTGGATTACCATAGTTAGGTCGTTGCGCATTAGTTGCGACATTCTATAACAAGAAGCATACCAAGTGTGGTGGTGTGAGGGACATTCACATACCTTTGCTGCATCTCAGTCCTTTCCCTTTGTAGAGTGATTATCACAGATTGCTTCAACTGACCCACCTGTTC
The DNA here is from genome assembly GCF_000006405.1 of Perkinsus marinus ATCC 50983. Lineage (NCBI taxonomy): Eukaryota > Perkinsozoa > Perkinsida > Perkinsidae > Perkinsus > Perkinsus marinus. The sequence continues at coordinate 195,237 of NW_003214825.1, read as the reverse complement.
TGAAGTTTGACCACACCTGTAAAGATAAATGCCCCCACTGGGAATCGTACCCGAGACCTCCCCCTCACCTTATGTTCAAATGTTGTCTTAGGAGATTAATTTGTCGTTTAAGATCATCAACCGAATCAGAGGAAGTTTGCTTCTCAGCTAGGTCCGTCAAAGCCCTAGTGATTTCCCCCAGGCGGGTGTTATAGGCGAGTAGGATCTACACCGAACCATCGCTTGTGGCTACCGAGAGGTCCCTGGTTCGATCCCATCACCTCTTCATTTCTAGTCTTCGCTGTAGTTATTTGTCTGACCACCTCCTGCATCTCGTTCATCATCTTCACGTTGTGCCTCTTTATTAGCGCCTGAAGAGCGTACCACGCCATCTACTGATACTCATAATGAGAGCCTTTAATATACCACAAATTTCCCTCCGACGACTCACTACCTGTTCCATCTGGTTCATCCTCTTCTCCACATTATCCATGACCAAAGGCCACACCTGAGGACCCCGAAATTCGACCATTGAGGTAACATCACGTCGTTTACGGTTTCTAGCATCGCTTGGTGTTCAGCGTTGGGCGCTTTCGGACACGACATTCTCGACTCGCCTCCCTCGGTCGTACTAGCACTCCCAAGGGAACGCGAGCCTGTGGGTAGGGTCTAAGAGGGAAGGTGGACAAGCATGAGCGAACGCAGCGCCTCCTACATCGGCCTCACCAATACTGGCTGGGGACTGGCCAGAAGTTGTCACTAAAAAGAGAATCTTCCGTGTGCGCAAGATTCACCAAAGACTACTACAACTGAAGTGACGCAAGAGTTCTTCCTCATCATCAAGCCTTCTATGATCAGAGGAGTCCATGTGGAGGCCGAGACAAAAAGGGGACTAAAGTATGTTGTGGAAGGTCACGTGAATGGGGGAGCGTGACGCCGTCACGCCAGAGCCACAGGGTTCGAATCAGGCGGTGTATGTTTTTCGACCTTTTGGGAATGCTATTCAAAAAAAGGCGGATGTATCTTAATACTCGGGTCGATCTCGTCCCCCTATTAGTGTCAGCTACAGAGGCGCTGAAGCAATGGTCACTGATCACCTTCGAATGGAACGGCAGTGTGCGCGCACGCCCAGCTCCACCATCATCAGATGATTATTACTTGTTATTATTGAATCAGCGAGAAACTCATTCCTTCACTCATTTGTATGAACGATAACTCGAATTGCACGACGCCGGATGAGCACCCGCTTAGCCGAACGACCCATGCGTTCCCCTGGGCGAGCGCGCTCCACTTCCTCACAAAATACGCAGGTGTGACCGGCCCTCCGTAGGGCATGGGATATCTTACGGGGGATGAATCCACGGTTTGTGGATTGTGAACATTCATCATCAGAAGCCTCTCTACCACGTGGTGATCTCGTGAGCCTCCCGATAGAAGTCCCAAATAATGTCTCCGACCGCACATATCGTATGTGAATTGATCATTAATGACTCATTAGAGCCGCTCAACACTAAGACCATTTATTACAAGCGACCAATACTTCAGGAGTCCTGTCAAGCTTTGTCACTAAATTTGGACTACTCTGTCACTATTTACGGCAACAGGTCGATTTTGGTTATCATCGGCCGTAGTACGGTTCTCAGCTCTGCACGCACGCGCACAGTTATTGTGTGCCATAATGGGGGAGAGGGATGGGGCACCTATGCCACCCCCAAGATGCAGAGAGAGCCGTACTCGGCATCACCTCGAGATGCCTTATTAGGAATAGGCTATTAGGGATTGGGGCACCTATGCCACCCCCAAGATGTACAGGGAGCCGTACTCGGCATCACCTTGAGATGCCTTATTAGGAATAGGCTATTAGGGATGGGGCAGCTATGCCAGCCCCCAAGATGTACAGGGAGCCGTACTCGGAATCACCTCGAGATGCCTTATTAGGAATAGGTTATTAGGGATGGGGCACCTATGCCACCCCCAAGATGTACAAAGAGCCGTACTCGGAATTACCTCGAGATGCCTTATTAGGAATAGGCTATTAGGGATGGGGCACCTATGCCACCCCCAAGATGTACAGGGAGCCGTACTCGGAATCACCTCGAGATGTCTTATTAGGAATAGGCTAATAGGGATGGGGCACCTATGCCATCCCCAAGATGTACAAAGAGCCGTACTCGGAATTACCTCGAGATGCCTTATTAGTAATAGGCTATTAGGGATGGGGCACCTATGCCACCCCCAAGATGTACAAAGAGCCGTACTCGGAATCACCTCGAGATGCCTTATTAGGAATAGGCTATTAGGGATGGGGCAGCTATGCCAGAGGTATATGCCACTCAAGATACGCCTCAGCCTCCACGAGCATAACTGACTTTCTGATCTTCGGAACGAGTAGAACTCCGCAGGTTTGCATATCAGCAGTTTCATCAGTGCACTTGCTCGTGTCTTGTTATCAATTTCCATTCTTATGAATGAGATGGTAACAGTCTCGAATGGGGTGGATTTGCATCGAAAATGCGGGCAAAAAGAATTCCATCGTAGTGCTCGAGAGACCAACGGAATACGAGGACTTTTCTGGTCGGCCAAAAGAAAAATTCTCCAGAGAAGGCAGTTTTGAATTTTTTACATCCACATGAGCGCTGACGGCGATAACGATACTGGTAAACGGAGGAAACTCACATGTGGAGGATCTTTCTTGCGAGTATATCATCACTCGTTAAGTATTTCACCCTCAAGAGTGCTTTTAGTTGCCATTGGAGGTCTTATCGGCTGATTTTCGAAGAGACCGCAAAGATATCGAGCGGGAACTGCTGTTGATTCATAACTTCATTGCTAGCGGCAAGGTGAGTATCACTTCGATTGAATATTTTTTCACTACTATTTCACTACCACACTAGAATTCTCTCGTCGATGGACTTTCGTAATCTGTCGAGACTGACACGATTATTCGCAGACTTTCAGTGACACCAAAATTGGTAGAATCACCCGAAATTCTTCGAATTATTTTTTCCTTGTGGGAAGCGATTCTGACTTTCATAACGCTCGATTGTCAACATTGGAATTTCCCGTTTCGTGTCGAAGAGAATTCATACCTTTTTTCAATGGTAAATCCGTCTTCTACGTTAGGTTGGTTCGGCTGGAAACTCGGCAGAAACTGTCGAGAAATTGCTGAAGAAATTAGATATCGTTGAGAAACGACTGTACGAGAAGAAACGTGAACAAGTAAGTTTCTCAAGGTTTTCACACGATGGAATTGATCTTTCGACTTCCTCTAGAGTTCCGAATTCGGCAGAAAAATTTTGAATTTTTATTTCCCACTCGCCGCGGTGAAAGTAGGAAAAGTTCTTCTTGATGGACTCTTCATGTTGAGAATTAGTAATAATGGGGTCATTGAATATGCAGAAAAAATTGGTAATTTGAGTCATAACAGCCATGATGGTAATTTTCAGGCGAAATTAGTTGACAATATCAAGCATCGCGTAACGGCAATAGACGACTTAGCATCAGCAGACGAGGTTGCTGATGAGGAACTCGCCGAGTGGGAAGGCAGCGATACCTTCCTGTTGGTGGAATGGCTCGCTCGGAACGGATTTGCACACACCTTGAGACGAGTTGTGGAAAACTCGAAGACGGGTGAGCATCGGAAAATTATTTGATAATTTTAGGAGCGTTCTTGTGGGGAAGAAAAAAAGAAAACTGTTGAGAATTTCTTCGCAGTGTTGGAGTACATTTTTGGTTTTCTCATCGAATTCCGAAGTGTCATACATAAATCGGGAGAGAAATATTCGAAATTTTTTCAAAATTTTCTCATTGTCACCAATACGCTCATTACTGCTGCAATTTCTGCCCGTTCTATGAGAACATCGTGAGAAAAAAATTCGCATCGAGGGAATTTTTACCTCGGGGAAAAACGGTACTCGTCGCATTATGGGCGAGACTTGTAGAATTCTCATCAGAAGAACTTGCATCGTGCTAGCTACAATCCACAATGAAATGAGGTTTCGGAAGTTTTGGTATATTAATTTTCACACTCTAAATTTTTCCGAGTTTTCGGGCGCGTAACGCTTGAATGCTGAAAAATTGCGGGAAAATATTATTTTCAAAATGAAAATGAAAAAATTGCTTGTGAAAATTGCTTGATTTTATTGGTAAATGTATGATAGAAAATGCTCAAATTTTCGTTTTTTTTCCGGAAATTTTATATGTTTTCTGGAAAAATATACAAATTCAGTCATCGTGGTTCCTTGGTCGGGTTTGTAGATGATTTTACCAAGCAATTTTCGCAATTTTTCCCGGGAATTTCACATATTTCCTGGAAAAGTAGGGAAATTTAGACACAATGACTCTTCGGTAGGTTCTATGGATCATTTCCCAGCTCTTGAAAGTGGCGATTTCGAACCTGATATTGTCATTGATGAGAAAATAAGGAGCATTAAGGAAGCCCTGAAAAACGGCAATGTTACTCCGGCTATTGAGTGGTATAAGGCATGCAGAAACAGAATAGATAAGATGCAAAAGCTGCCCTCAAAAGAAGATTCAGAAGAGGTCCGTTGATGGACATGTCGAGTACTTCTGAGTTTGAACATATATTGGAGTTTCTTGACCCTAGTGATATGAAAAACACTAGTGAAAATTATATTTCACGACTATTGCATATCACCGCGAATATCGCGTTTTTCACCGAGTTTTACGTCACTTCACGCGTCATGAAACTCCAATTTTTCCGGGAGCACTCAATCGTTTTGAATTTCTCATATGGTCAGGAACACAATTTCCCATGTAAATGTCATCACATTAGCAACATCATTTTCCCCATTGTTATCAAATCCTGGGGAGAGGCTATCTTTTAAAGCTGCTTTTGATTAGAGTGTATTTAGGTCGATAAACAAGAATCATTCCAGATGGGGTTGTTACCCATTTTGCATTTTTATGAAATGACGCGAATTTTGGAAGATTCTGATCCGCGACGATTTGAACTAGCTGTTGAATACCTCGAGAAGATCGTAAAAGATGGCGATATAGTTGGTAATAAAATCGGAAATTTTTCGGGAAAAAATTGAAATAATAGATATCAAAATATTATGTAATCGGCAAAGTATGAAAATTTTTCAGATTTTTGTTTTAATTTTTTCTTCTCACGGAGTCGTTCAGTGATCGTGCAGAAACCAGTTATAGCAGGTTGGGAATATATATTTGCTTTCGGCAACTCAGTTCGTGAGTTTCCTCGTTACACTAATGGTGAAAATTTTACAATTTTACGAAAATTTATGAAAATTCACGGAAAAATTGTACAAAACAGGGTGGCTGAAAATGGAAAGAATGAATCTTTCCACTCTTTCCACGAAGCAAGCTTTCCGTCGGAAAGCTTGCTAGAGGAAAAAATGGAAAAATATGGAAAGAATGGAAAAAACACGTGTTTTTAAGGCTTTTCGGGCTTTTTTCAGCCATTTCACGTTGTCTCGGACGATAGGTTTTGATCCATGGTTATTGGCCTAAAATAATAGGAATACTCCCGGTCAAGAACCCGAGATGTGATCGATCGAGCCGGCGACCGCAAGAATCGATCACTTGGGCGCGCGCAGAATTCCGACAATAATAGCAGGACTATAGGGCACTGCTGAACCTTTTTAAGACGCAACACACCAGGAGATACGGATGATGAGGTGTAGTTGAGTAGAGCAGAGGTTTCGCTGATGTAATCTTCAACCAGGAAGCAGAGGATGAAGAATCAATACGATCAGAGACAAGCCACAGAGATATGCCCAGAGCAAAGGGCAGATCAGAGCAGGTAGAGATAGAAAAGATAGAGGGAAAAGAGAACTGAAGGGGAGAATATAGCATCCATCAACGGGCAGACATGATACTCAGGTCGGATAGTTGCTTAAAGTAGTGTCAGTAGAATGAATCCAAAACCGTCGAATTCATGCAATCTGCACGAAGGCAAGCGCTAGTTGAGTTACGCTACTATTCCATTTTGTAAAAAGCGCGCGCCCAACTAATCGATTTTATTCAACCTTACAAAGTCTTGTAAATCTTGCATCTCCTCCACGCCACTATGCGAAGGCTACGGCAAAGAGGCAACATTGAACTTTCTTTCTCTTTGGTTAAGAATTCAAATATTGCATCGTTTTAGTGTTAAACTGCATTATTAACATTCCCAGTATGTCAACAGCCTCACGTCGAAGTAAGCTCTCGTGTACGCGTATTGGAAGCGGAATATATATATTCGCCTTCCTCCTCAGCTGAGTCCTAGAAGTGTACAAAAACCAACAGAAAAAACTCCAGAAATTCCTCGAAAATTTTCATTATATAGGGTATATATAAGGTTCACTATATATAGTAATTTACTATCAGTAAATCACTGGAGTTTCACCCGTTAACGTGAAGTGGCGGCGTAAAACTCGTCGTGAAAAACGCGATATTCGCGGTGATATGCAGTAGTCGTGAAATATGTTTTTCATATCACTAGGGTGGTGAAACTCCACTATATATATTTTCACATCATCCTTTCTCTTCCATTTTCAGCTGCGGAGGTGCTATTGATGATCGCACTGATAGTCTTCACCTGCGGCGCCTGGTCTAACAACGGACCGGTGCTTCAGTGGCTGACAGTCCTCATCTTTTTCTTCTCAGTTTACATCACCGGTAAGTTTTTCGGAAAAAAAATTTTCCTGTAAAAAATTTTTCCTCCTCAGATTTGGTATTTTTCCCCGTTGATAAGAACTTCATCCACGACCCTTTTTATTCCACATATTCGAAGCTCACAGATCCTCACTACGAGACCAACCCCTATAACTAAGTAGTGAGAATCTTCCCTGTGCGTAAACTGGTATCTTTTCATCTTCTAGAATCTTCGCTGTGCGTAAACTGGTATCTTTTCATCCTTTAGAATCTTCGCTGTGCGTAAAAACGTATCTTCTCCAAAATCTTTGCTGTGCGTAAAGTGGTATCTTTTCATCCTTTAGAATCTTCGCTGTGCGTAAAGTGGTATCTTTCCTTACTCCTCTTAGGATCGTTCTCTCACATCAACCATAGAAGACGATGGAAGAGGAGGAGGCGGCTGTTTACTTGCGTGCGATTTTTTCGCGTAGTCGTGTACATTTCCGAGAGCGCCGATGTTGCGTTTTTATCACGTGAAGTGGCGTCGTGAAACTCGTCGTGAAAAACGCGATATTCGCGGTGATATGCAGTAGTCGTCAGGTGGTGAACCTGCAATGTCCCCTCGTCCTCTCCTTAGCCGCTACGAAGGCCGTCTTTGCGTAGTAACCGCCTCCACTGCTGGAATTGGGAAGGCTATCGCTTCCAGAATGTTGCAAGAAGGAGGCAGAGTTATCGTAAGCTCACCAACATGTGTTGGTGCCTGTATGAAATTCTGAGGAAATTTTGGGAAATTCTCCAGTGCAAAGCTCAGCTGAGGAAAGCGATTACATATCACAAAACTGGTTTTAGAGGAGGAATATATGTTTACTTTTTCCACCTCAGTTTAGGAATTTGGGTAGAAGTGCACAGACATTTTGTGAAATATTTATATATGTTTGCTTTCCTCAGCTGAGCTCAGAAGAGTTTATATACAAATTATAGGGTAGAAGTGTACAGAAACCAACAATAATTTCTCCATAATTTTCCCATCGTTGAAAACCATTTTTCCACAAAAATGCAATGTAGATATCCTCAAGAAAACAAGCCTCAGTGGACGCAGCTCTCGCCGAGTTGAAGCCGGAGTTTGGAGAGCGCGTGAAAGGTACGGTACACTACGTGTGAATTTGATCGATGCAAATGTGTGTTATTTTGTCGGATAAATTATAGTGAACAAGTTGTCGCTATCATCACACTCCCAAACGGGTACTCTCATCACAACACATAGTTATTGTTACATGGGAGTTTCACCACCCTAGTGATATGAAAAACATATTTCACGACTACTGCATATCACCGCGAATATCGCGTTTTTCACGACGAGTTTTAAGACGCCACTTCACGTAAAACGGGTAGTCGTGAAAC
>NW_003214825.1:183871-187160 GCF_000006405.1 Perkinsus marinus ATCC 50983 | reverse complement strand
AGTAGAATGAATCCAAAACCGTCGAATTCATGCAATCTGCACGAAGGCAAGCGCTAGTTGAGTACGCTACTATCAATGCTCATCTGAGTCGGCCCGGTGTAAATGAGTTAAGTCCTCTCGCTAAACCGTTTGAGTTAAGTATATGAGTGGAATAATAGTACGATGCACAGATTCGCTTCTATATTAGATTACTGAGTAATTAGTAATACTAATAACTCCTATTGTGGCCATCCCGTTCTACCAATTGACTAGACAGGCCAAATGCTCGAAGCTTGTCATTTAATTTAAATGATTTAAACACTTATCGACGCTCGCTGAACATCCTAGATACACTGATCGATTTCAGCCTTTTCCAAGAAACACGTTGTTACTGCTACTGATAGTACTTAGTACTGGAGTAATTGAATTGTAGCCACTTCTTGGGGTATTAGACTAGTAGTACTAGGCTAGTACCCTAAGTACCGGGTGACCCGGTCCGGGTCAAATTCCGTGAAATGGCAAATATATCCAAGGTGTGCAGTTTACCTGTTGGATTCGTACACAAATGCATTACCTCTGTTACCTTGACGAGATTTGACTGGAACCCAAAACGTTAAATGGTTCGAGTTAACAATTTATTGGCGTCCTGTGCATCTCAGCAGTTGAGGCTCAGCTTCATTGGGTGTCACACTGAAGTCTTCAGTCTGAAGAGTAACTTTCTTGGAGTGAAGAACTCGCATCTGACGCATCTCCGTGTCGAAATATGGCGTGGCGTCGAATTCGCGGGGGTCTTGACGTTCTACCATTAACAAGTGTGAACTGAAGGAAATTAAACTGAGAACGGTTCTCACAGAACCACAGAACCATAAAACCTGGAAAATACTATAATATTGTGGCATAATACTTTTAACGAGTTTCTACTAATTACTATAAGTTATAGTCTATAACACCAGTGCAATAGAAAGACTTGATACCATATGAGAGATTCATAATGAGAGGATTTAATGTCATTGAATCATTAAATTAATGATGATCATCAATACTGATCACTGGTGATCACTCGCTGAGATATCTAGCACTGCCAGACTGGTATAATGGTTCATTACGCCAAATACCTTACCAGGAGACTCCTGGTAGGTACCTTACTCCTGGCAGGAGTAAATTACACGAAATGCAATGATTTTACGATGTAATTGCTATCGCAAATTGTCCCGTTACTATGCCGCAAAGTTTGCAGTCTACGATACTCTCCAGGAAAAATCAATTGGAGGAAAACCGATACATCAAAATAAGGGCGCGCGCGAAGCGCGCGTAAGACCCCAGGGAATCTTTCCTTGGTTTCCTCATTCTTTCCTCATTTTTTCCTCTCTTTCCTCGGCTGGAAAGTTTGCCGTGATTCTTTCCGCGTTTCAGCCACCCTGGTACAAAAACTACGAAAATTTCCTCGTCGTTTCTATATTATTTTTACTAACACATTGATGCGTCTCATAGCGCATAGGCCGCCTATCAAGATACCACGCCTATCATACAGTGCGAACCGAACCGTTATGCAAATCACGTTTTTTGAGGTAACTTGCTCAATAAGGAGAGTATATCAATGATCTTTGAAAGGTGTACTGATAATGAGAGTGAAAATCGATTGACACCGTTTCAGAACCGTTTCGTCATCCATTGTTATATTATGGGCGCACGAAAATTTCCGGACCCTTCCGACCGACCCAAACCGTTATGCAACTCCATCATGCTGGGCTATTCTGTGAGGAACTCTAGGAAAAATCATGAGCCAACATGGCCACCACGACATAGGAGGAGTCTCTCCACACGTCTATCCATGGAACAAGTCAACTTTCGGACATCCTCTGCTGTCACCTCTGCTGTCACCTCTGCTGTCACCTCTGCTGTCACCTCTGCTGCTGCCTTCTGGATCGCCGATCACAGTTGATCCGTGGTGTCGAACTGTGCACCTTGACTTTTCTTCTCCTCTTCTTATGTCGAGTTCCAGAGACACATCACGTCATAGGACAACCACATTTAACATAGTTCACTTCGTTTCGAGTGGGATTGGGTGGTCGAAACGAACATCACATGTAGTTGACCATATGCATATATTTTTTATCACACTCTGTTTGAGCGATTCAGAATCAGCGTCAAACATTGTTACGGTTTTAGGTCCGTATATAGAGTTTGCTTGTCGCATCATTAGCTGTGGAATTCGCGGAAAACATGAGCATCATGTTGGTGATGAGAATGGATCGTTCTGGTGCATACAGAGCTCGTCGACGGCGAACGCGAGGTGGGTTAGAACATGACATTTATATGTGATTGGAGTTTCACCCGTTTTACGCGAAGTGAAATGTGAAATGTGTTTTTCACTAGTGCTTTTCACGTCACGGGTGAGATTATTGTATATTATTGATTATTATCACGGGATTGATTATTAACTCCATTGTAAGATTATTATTTCGAAACGAGAAACAAGACAATGTCACAGGGATGAGTGGGAAACAGTACTGATGTCATCAACTAGCGTCCAGCTGAGCTGAGGTTGAGTCGTGCATCAACTGCACACAGTGGGAGGGGACATATACACATGATCAACTACATGTGTTAGTTATATTGGAGTTTCACCTGTGATATGATAAACACTAGTGAAAAATATATTTCACGACTATTGCAAGGCGCAAATACCGCGTTTTTTACGGAGTTTTACGCCACTTCACGTAAAACGGGTGGAAATCCAATATATAAACTCTGAGGAATTCCCTGTACACCTCCACTTTAATACGTATATAAAATCATATAATTAGTGAGGAAACTCTCAAGCTCAGCTGAGGGAAGCGAATATATATTCCTACTCCAACACTGTCTTCACAACTGTTTTTGTCTACCTCAACTGGAATAACATCTTTTTCTCTGTGCTCAGATTCTCACAGATCTCTCTGGGCGAATCGAATCAGGAAGACTGACGGCCATCATGGGCCCTTCGGGAAGTGGTAAATCGACGTTCCTCAATGTGCTCTCTGGACGCACGACTAACAAAGTAGGGGGAAAATATGCACATGATCAACTTCATGTGTAGGTGTGACTAGTGGAAATTCTGAGGAAAATTGAGCGAATTCTTATTGGTTTCTGTACACTTCTACCCAAATTCGTATGTGAACTTCTATAATTAGTGAGGAAACTTTTCTGGGCCCAGCTGCGGGAAGCGAGTATACATTCCTCCAACACTGATTAAAATCGCTGTTCCTATAACAACACACTGGAGATGTTTACAACACGCTTGAGTCAAGATATGGCTACAATGTGTTGT
>NW_003214825.1:182345-183771 GCF_000006405.1 Perkinsus marinus ATCC 50983 | reverse complement strand
CTGATTTTCCTCGTGTGATGAAAGTAAATAACATATGTATATTTGTGTTATATTCGAATTATACAAAAAGAAAAACTCTTTTTTCTTTTCTTAATAGAGTTGCGAAATACGATACGGCCAGTTTTCATCGATTTGGTTTGTCATTTGTTTTTCCATGTCGTTAAGTGACATTCAGTTTTCACATATGAGTTTGTTAACGCTGATTATAAGCATTGTTACGGTTGTTTTTGCGTGTGAGTATTTCTCTTATCAGACTTACCGCAGCTCTCGAGCAACTTGATATCTATACACGATTTGTGTATTACAATGATGATCCAGCTGTGGCAGAAAACGGCTCTATGCTTGAGCTACTTGTGAGGGTAGGAATGGTCATTCGATTTCGAGCCACTTTAGAGTGTACTTGAATTTGGCTGTGGTTGTGATGGTGATGGTTAATTTAATAACAAACATAATAATACTTTCGATCAGCTTGATCGATTTGCCACGATATAATGGTCACTGTATATACAATAGGGAAAAGGGTCTAATCCTAGTAGCTCCTTAGAGCGTGCGAATAGCCTATTCTGAAGCTCTTGGCGTTCTTTCTGTGATGGTGATAACTTAGAATTGTGTAATCTCTATTAGTGTTTCGTTCAGAAATGCACATTAAAATACGTAGTATCAGTGAAAGAAATGAAAAAAAAACGAATTCTTTTATTTTCGGGGTACACATTTCTCATCAATGGAGCTTCTTGACCCTAGTGATATGAAAACACTCGTGAAAAATATATATTTCACGACTACTGCATATCACCAGCGTGCGCCACTTGACGTCAAACTTCAATGAAAAATTATGAATACCGAAGTTAGTACTGAAAAATAGGTTAATCGTTATATATAGGGTTCTCAGTAGTTTACGCCCTGAGCTCAGGTGAGTGAATTTCTGGAATTCTTTTTCAGGCGGGGGTCTTCGCGTTAGCGAGCCCGACATGTTTGAGCAATGCAAATTCGACTTGTCCGTGTTGCGATCCGCTGTGCCATTCGTGGGGCTTCCAGAAAGGCATGGAGCACCCAACTAGGCTGAGAAGCCACTTGGTGTGCCCTTATACGGGGAGAATTATGGTAAGTGGAAAATGAACATCCTTGAGACAGCAATAAAGACGAAATGAACATCACAAAAATTTTCCAGAATTTTTTGTTGTGATTCGTGAGGAAGTGTTCAGTTGAAGGTGTTATTCTGAGCCTATCGCAATTGATGAAAGTGATAATACTTTTTAGAAGCTATTTTGGACTACTCCAGTGTTGGAGGAATATATGTTTGCTTTCATCAGCTGATTCCAAAGCTACTCGAAGAATTCGGGCAGGAGTGTTCGGAAACCGATGAGAATTCCCCAAAATTTCCTCAGAATTTTGAATTGTAGTCAAATGAGTTTCACAATGTGGGGGG
>NW_003214825.1:169996-182245 GCF_000006405.1 Perkinsus marinus ATCC 50983 | reverse complement strand
TGAGGGGTGGCGGTCGATGGTGAAAAGGGGGGAAGTAGAGCAGTGCTATGGCTAATTGTAATACTATTACTAGAAACTATTAGTTTCTAGTTTCTAGTTTCTACTAGAAACTTTCTAGTTTCATGGTAAGTCGTTGAGTTAAGTCTAATGATAACGGGTTAATGATTATTGAGGAACGACGCTTTTAAATTAGTAATAAGTGGTACACGTATGTAAGGAAATCATGGGAAAATGACAACACCCGTGTCGAACCTGGATGCGTAAGTTTGCGAATGTTTAAACCAGGGATCGAACTCGGATCCTTTACCAATTTCATGGCGCAGCGGGAAGTTTATGCAACTTACCTGACCACTATTTCGATCATATTTATATATCTGAAACTCATCAACTAACGCAAGTCATTTTATCGATTCGTTATAACATATAACTCGCGACTTATAACTTATAAGTCGCGAATAAATTAAGAATAATGACAAGACAAGGAATTGAAATCGGGCGGTTGGCATGATGGCCCGAAACCCGACGAAACACACACCACACCAAACCACCACAAGAATTTCATTAGTATTGTAAACGTAATCCGATTCATCAGACAATAAACATTAATTGAATATGCAAATCAACTTGACTAATAATAGAAACAGGAACAGGAACTAGCATGTCAATCACTCTAATATGATAAGAGGAATAGTAGCGGTGTCGCTGTCGCTACTAAAAGTGATTACCGACACGCTACTAGTAATAGTAGCCACCGACTGGTTGGAGTTACAAGAAGAGGGGGCAGTCGTAGAGCGTCAGAGGCGTCAGAGACGTCAGAGTCGTAGTCCATAGTAGAAGAGGAAGAGGAGCAGGACGAAGAGGAAGAGGAGCAGGACGAAGAGGGAGAGTAAGAAGACCGATGAGATGAGAGTGAGCAGAGCTTCCATCATAGTGTAGTTGTCGCATCACTAGTATAGGGAAAATCTGAACGTGACAGGGTCGTGTGCATGCGTGCAAGATTCTTGTGTGCTTCCTGTCTACTAAATTTCGTTAGCGGTACAGTCTCTGTACGTCTCAACCGAATGTGTTAAGCTATTGGTTTTACGAGGGTGGCGATTTTCAATTCGACATTTAAACGGTGTATGGCCGTTGAAAGTTGTGTTCTTTGCTAAGCTGAGAATTGATGGAAATGTGACAGATTAAGGCTGTGAATGACGATAGCGTTTCCCTTGAGGAAATGAGGATTAGAATTGACACTAGAAAATTTCCATGATGACCCCCTTTAGTTATGAGAGAGCTAACGTAGTGATTTTCTGATATTCGAGGTGGTTGTTCGTGAAAAAATTTGAAACTTTTGAGTCTATTATAGCCCCTTGTCTGAGTTTCGCGTATGGGAGAAGTTTACCATCGTTTCTCCCTAATTCGGTGTTTGAAGCCCTTACTAGTATTTTCGTTAATATTTGTGATTTTTTTGTGAAATATTTTTTCCAGTTATTTTCTCGTGTTCGTAGCCATGTGTTCTTCAACTGTTTCGTCTTCCTCTTCGTCACCATCATCATCAACAACATCGAGAAATACCGCCAACACTTATTCCTCAAGTATTGACTGCAACTTAGATTGCGAGTTGTACAATACTTTCCTACACTTTGGTGGTCCCAGCGAAATGACTCTCCTCGAGCCACGTGAGGAGTGCGGGTGTCGCCCTAGAAGTCGCTCTTGTACGAGATTCCAACGTGAGCCTCGTAGATCTTCATATAGGGTTGGTTCTGATGACGAAACCACTGCTACTTGTATCTCATCTTCACAAATAGATCACAAGGAGTTCACTACTGTTATGATACATAATTTACAACCACACGTTAATGTCAACTACCTCGAGAAAGTACTGCAAGAAGCTGGTTTCGAGGGCGCCTTTGATTTCCTGTATGTCCCTTTGAATTTCAAGACTCATGAAGCTGTTGGTTTCGCCTTCATCAATTTCGCTGATGAAGTTTACGCTCAAAAAATGGTTGACGGTTTCAACGGTTTGGTTATCAATGGTCATTTACCGTTAGCTGTCGAGCCAGCCAAGAACCAGGGCCTTCAAACTCAAATCGATCATCTCAGAGAGAGCCCAGTGAACGCTGCTGATGAAGAGTTCAGACCGAAGTTATTCGAATTGGGTTCGGGTCGATCATTGGAATTCCCGGCTCCTACCAACCCTCGCCCCCCGCGTCGGTCTCATCGTCATCGACGTCGTGTGAGAGAATATGTACCGCAAAAAGCGAGGCAAGTTGAAGTCTGCGACCCGTATGCTCAGACACATTTAAAGTACAGTATGGCTCTTGGCGACCTCCTATTGTGAGATTGTTGTGGTCATCGTGTTGATTCTATATACCGTTGGTGCATATGCTGCAAAATACGATGCCTGTGAAAGTCGGCAACACCTATTCTTAGGAGAGCTCTGGCCCCATAGTATTATTTCATTTTCTTGTTGTTGCTAATGTTTGCGTTTCGCGTAGCTGTTTAGTGTTATCAAGCTGTTGCCAACCTATTCAATAGTCTTGGTTGTTGATAGTAACGGCGCTGTCGACCTTCTGTACTGCAAAAGTTCGTAAGGAGGTATTTATCGGGCTTTTTCTGTATTCAACACTCTCTTGGTTACATTATTGCATTCTTCTTACTGCTGCTGTTAATATACTCTGCAGTAGTTTGATGTTTCTTCTGTACTACACTACATGAGGCTTGTGTTTGATGATAGTCAGGTGAACATAGGTAGGGGCATTTTTATATCATCAAAGACATTCAACACGGTTAAGTGTGTATTAGTGACACGAACAGTTTGAATGCGACTATCGCTGACTTGGTGAAAATATCAACAATTCTGTAATACTAACGATCAATACAGGAAAATACGAGCTCAGGAGTTTCCTCAAACAAGAATCCCCCGGGATTTTCATATAATCGAAAAAGTGCATATTTTCCCCTCACATTGGTGACGACTAATTGAATTGCAAACATAATAATGCTCGGGATCAACACACTAAGCGCTTGTGTGCTGTGGTCGTAGAGCCCCGCAGCTGTGAAAGCGGATCCTGCCGAGGCATTGTCTCGCTCTGTGGAGAAAACTCATTGGCATGATAACAGTAAAGAGTTTAATATGCTAAAACTGATCTCTCGGGGGCTGATGTACGTCGAGGTGAGTCTAACTAAGCCGCGTTGTCTAGTAGGCGTTGGACTTGAAACTCACAAACATAATAATATTTTCGATCAGCTTGATCGATTTGCCACGATATAATGGTCACTGTATATACTATAGGGAAAAGGGTCTAATCCTAGTAGCTCCTCAGAGCGTGCGAATAGCCTATTCTGAAGCACTTGGCGTTCTTTCTGTGATGGTGATAACTTGGAATTGTGTAATCTCTATTAGTGTCTCGTTCAGAAATGCACATTAAAATACGTAGTATCAGTGAGAGAAATGAAAAAAACGAATTCTTATATTTTTTGACAAATATGAGTTCGTTTTTCCTTGAAAAAAAATTCCAATGACAGTTTAAACACTCTCATGCCGTCCCTACTCGCCGATATAAAATAAAACTAAAATACCACACATAAACGAAATTCTTCCATTTCTGCATTTCTGCGTGTCCTCAACTCAACGATATGCAACATCCTCATATCTCTGTTTTGCTGGTTACTATCTGGTAACGACAACATGATCAATTGAGTTTGATTTCTCTCCTATCGTTGTGTTGATCTTCCCAACAAGTATGTGATGGGCAATGCGCATAGCAACGGCGCTGAGGATCTTCTAGGTTAGGCCGGTTTTCCCGATCACTATGTATGAACACAAGAAATCATTTCTGTTTGGAGAACGTAGTAGATAACGTGGTGGTGGCGGTGGCTTTAGATGATATTCCATCGATCTTCTAGAGCACAGGTAAGCTTAGCACAACAGATAGCAGCACTGAGGCCGTGATTCGAGATGGCGATGGTCTCTTCAACGTAGTCACCACCGAACCGAGGCTCCTGAACATAGTTACAATACAATCACAAAGCAGTGTGGGAAAATATGCACATGGTCATCTTCATATGAAAAATTCTGCACTCCTACCCGAATTCGTAGTAAACTCCTGAGCTCAGCAGCTGAAGAATGCGATTACATATATTCCTACTCCAACACTATATAGGGAACTCCTGAGCTCAGCAGCTGAGGAAAGCGATTACATATATTCCTACTCCAACACTGTATAGGAAACTCCTGAGCTCAGTAGCTGAGGAAAGCGATTACATATATTCCTACTCCAACACTGATCACGAAGCGATAGGCCTCCTCGTATTAAATTGTACACACTATTCTCAGACGGTAATGCCCATTCACATATGGTGACACCGCCAGTGTCACCAAACTACTCACCGAGCAAGGCTCTCCATGGGCTACAGCACCGATGACCACAGTTACCGGGACTGTATCTATCAAGCAGTGACCTTTGGAATCCTTCGTATCATCATGATACTTCAACCACTGTGGACCTGGACACGACCATATGGGAATAATATATATAAAGTAAAACCACTACACGTCAGAAGCCGACCATCCACTGACAATCCGCATTTGATGCCACCAGCTGGAAGATATTTCTGTATAGGATTCGCAATAACCTTCATAAGAATCTCACTACCTGAATTAGGATGATATTTTGCGCACAGCGAAGATTTTCAGTGATGCTTATTACTGTTGGCAGCACGTATCTTGTTCTTGTTGAGGAGTTCGACGATTAAGCCGGAGAACCTTTTGAAGGTTCGAGGCATTCGCAAGGCGGGGCTGACTTCGATGAGAACCTTTTCATGATGATATAGTTCAATAGTAGTAGAATCGTATATTATTGTATGGAAAACACTAGTGGGAAAATATTTCACATTTTACTCCACCATAACGCAAATGGGGTGATTTGCTCGATACAATTCGCCAAGAATTTTCAAATCACTTCTTACCGCGAGTACCGCATTCACGTAAGACTCCATTATATAATTTTAGTAGTGGTTGTAGTGAGCACAAACTTCTATCAAGAGTACCAGATGGGTGATAGACAGAGGACAACGCCAAGATTCGAACCAGCCTCCTCTGCCTTATTAGCCAACAATTTTACCACTATACCAATTCATCGATGAAAACTAACTCTCCACCATATTACATTGTTCATAGTGTGAACATAGATAAGTAGCTTCCCCGCTTTATTCAAGGGACTATCCAACAACATCATCAAGCACTGATGGGTTATGTCCGGCCGGTATGCGGAAATGTCCTTTCCCGATTTCGCCAGGATATTCTTATGATCGTCGCTGTTCAACAACTCGTATTTGCCCTTAACTTGAACAACCTCGAGAGCTGCTTTTTCTAAGACCTACCACCATCAAGACGTGGCCAGCAAGGGGGCAGATTTTTTCAATGATTTTTTAAAACATGCTTGTCTCAACAATAGCACGGATTTTGCACCAAGAATATTATTACAGAAAACTGTACTTTTCATACCAAAACTTCAGGAAATCAGAGCTGAACAGTTGCCGAGCTACACCATTTTTTTTGGAAACAGAATTATACACGTTTGACATGGTAGATTATACGAGTCACAAGTGAAACGTTCATCAACCTTAACCAATCAAACAAATAGCTACACCGAGCTACACCATAATAGATTCCCTCCCACAGTGGGAGTCCCACTGCACTACCACAACAAGTCTTTTCCCAGTGGTTTTTTCCTCGGGCGTGCGCGGTATGAGCGCCTTGGCTTCGTCGGCAGTATGCCCGACTAGAGCGTCACTTCGGCTACTGGAACGCTCCTCTGTACGAGCTCGCTTCACGGCTGACATACCTTCCTAATGTCACACTACAAGAAGAGACCCGGTTGTGAGCTCGCAATAAGAGCATCTCTCAATTAGACATTCCAGGCGCTGAATTGGAGTGATTTCGACCATCGAGGATTAGCAATAATTTTGTGGCCAGTATCATGAATTTGTTGTGGCTGAACTGCGGATTTTTACTCCTCAAGTACGATATCGAGCGTATTTGTCACGCGCCATGAAATTAAGCGCGCGCCCGAAAGCACTGACATGCGTTCCACTGACGGTAGGCGCTATGAATGAGGGGTGCCAACGAATTTAGTATCGATTCGGCGCGGTATATAGAGAGTTAGACACTACTGGCATTGGTAGCGGGCCGAAGGTCCGTGACTCTCCTCACACAACTTCCCGTACAAGTTTTGTCGATGGTCGGACCAGTAAGCCGCAACCATAATCGTCGATCCATCTTGTCGCAATGTGAAGTCCTCCGATGATGACCAGGGCAGGAGAGCGGACTGCTGTGCTTTGTGGACACCCCCCGTGGTGACCTTGTTTGTGAGAATCCGCTTAGTATCGGCCTCCAAGGCCGGGCCTTGTCAATGTACAATGGTATGTACAGTACAGAGCCGTTCGAATAGTGACGAAAGGAAGGATTAGTTCCGTTGAAAGAGGGTATGTGAGAAATATTTTGTGAAGCTACGCGTAGAAGAAAGTGCGCAAACCCGAGAAATCTGTATTGTTTGTGATGACTCAACTCGTTCTGTATTCAACGGAGATTCACCGTTTCATCCGAGCTGGGGGAATACTCGGTGTTTAACACGTTAGAATCCCTCCCGAAGTGGGGACGAAAACACTTCGAGAATTTCACCGGGCGAATTTCACACAGGGCAAGTTTTAGACGAGGTGGAATTCGCGGGGTTGATTTATTTATGATAGCGAAAGGGGTATTGTAGATGTCATTTGTTTCAATGGTTACCGTGGAATTGAAATGAGATTGGGAACGATGGACCCCTGACAAACTTCGAGTGCTTCGAGTGGTTGATCAAATAACGTGTTCAGCGAATATGTTATTCCTTGAAATTTGCTCATGGTATTGTTTCCCGATTTTATGTCGACCGCCGCCTTGTAGCATTGAATAACTTCAATTTTGAATCAGCTAGCCTGACTGGATGGAGTTCATAATGCGCGTTTGGATTACTGTTGATGTTTGTATCATTCAGATGTGTTTGCGTTATAGTCAATTCATTGGATCGGCTAGAACCTCTTCTTTCGACGTTCCGCTGAAGGTCTATGATGGTATAGTATAGCAATACTCCATAGTGGTACATTTGTATTTCTACTATTATTTCTGGTCTAACTATCAGTGTTCCCATCGGGTCAGCATGTTTACTATCGAGGAGGGTTGGTCTCAGTGAGGCCATCTGATCAACGGCAAAAAATTGATTCTTGAAATTGGTGTTGCTCTGGTTGGCGAGGTTGATTGTAGTGAGGCATATCTTGGGGTGGCATGATACCATTGGCATAGTTGCCCCATTTGATCTTCCCATAGGGATGGGCATAGCCGCCCCGCTTGAGAGAATTGATTGCACTGAATCGCCCCTTCAAGTGGCATAGTTGCCTCGTCCGAGGCAATTGAGTGGATTTAGGTATATATTGGGATGGCATAGCCGCCCCACCACCTTAGGCTCCATATCTCTTCCATATATGCTCGCTCGTCTCCTATCGTCTAGCACCAACTCCAATATCGATAGTAAACAGTTAAAGGCATCATTGGCTAAGGGAGAGGTCGAAGGGAGGGAATATGCATATGGTGAACTAGGTGTGATAATGAGGCATATCTTGGGATGGCTTAGCCGCCACACCTGTTCGCTAAGTGTTTGAGGATGTTCACTCGTCTCCTATCGTCTATCACCAATTCCTATATTGTGTCCTTCCTTCGTGACCTATTAAGTGGTTATGTAGAGAATGTCGATAGTAAACAGTTGAAGGCATCATTGGCTAAGGGAGAGGTAAGGAGGGAGGGAATATGCATATGGTGAACTAGGTGTGATAATGAGGCATATCTTGGGATGGCTTAGCCGCCACACCTGTTCGCTAAGTGTTTGAGGATGTTCACTCGTCTCCTATCGTCTATCACCAATTCCTATATTGTGTCCTTCCTTCGTGACCTATTAAGTGGTTATGTAGAGAATGTCGATAGTAAACAGTTGAAGGCATCATTGGCTAAGGGAGAGGTAAGGAGGGAGGGGAATATGCATATGGTCAACTAGGGGTGATAATGAGGCATATCTTGGGATGGCTTAGCCGCCACACCTGTTCGCTAAGTGTTTGAGGATGTTCACTCGTCTCCTATCGTCTATCACCAATTCCTATATTGTCTCCTTCCTTCGTGACCTATTAAGTGGTTATGTAGAGAATGTCGATAGTAAACAGTTGAAGGCATCATTGGCTAAGGGAGAGGTAAGGAGGGAGGGGAATATGCATATGGTCAACTAGGGGTGATAATGAGGCATGCCTTGGGATGGCATAGCTGCCTCATTTGCTAAAATATATTTTACTAAGGCATATCTCGGGATGGCATAGCCGCCCCACTTTGTAAAATTGGTCTTACTTCGTCATATCTCGGGATGGCATAGCCGCCCCACTTGGTAAAATTGGTCTTACTAATTCATATCTCGAGATGGCATAGCCGCCCCACTTGGTAAAATTGGTCTTACTTTGTCATATCTCGGGATGGCATAGCCGCCCCACTTGGTAAAATTGGTCTTACTAATTCATATCTCGGGATGGCATAGCCGCCCCACTTGGTAAAATTGGACTTACTAATTCATATCTCGAGATGGCATAGCCGCCCCACTTTCTGAATGAGGAAATTCTTACACATATTCCAACACTGCCGAAAACAATCGAACTTGATGGTTTTTATATTTCCCTACCCAATTTCAGCTCAACAGAGAATCATATAAGAATGTTAACTGATGATGAATATATTGGACTGAATCAGAGATAAGGAAATCAGAAGTGAATATACACCACCACCACCACATATATATACACCACCACATATATGCACGACCACATATATACACCACCACATATGTCCACTACCACATTTATGCACCACCACATATATGCACGACCACATATATACACCACCACATATATGCACGACCACATATATGCTCGACCACATATATGCACGACCACATATATACACCACCACATATGTCCACCACCACATATGTCCACCACCACATATATGCACGACCACAGATATACACCACCACATATGTCCACCACCACATATATGCACGGCCACACATATGCACGGCCACACATATGCACGACCACATATATGCACGACCACATATATATACACCAAATATATGCACCACCACATATATGCACGGCCACATATATACAGCACCACATATATGCACCTTCTGGTCGATTTCCGTACATCCATGTGTATGTTTGTGTCTAGTAATTAGTGAGTAAACTTCCTCGAACCGAGCTGAGGAAATCAACACACATACTCCAACACTGCCGAGAATACGTTTTTTATCGTTTTTTCTACTAGCGACGTTAGCAAGAATATAGGAAATAGATGAACTCTCATATCACGAAAATGTTGGGAGGTACCTTACATTAATACTACTTTTGATACTGGTTGAGTTCTGACTTCCTATGTTCAGGTATCGTTGTTCGACTTGAAATTAAAAGAAGATATATTCGACTTCCTTTCGTTGCCTATTACTGTGGCTATAGGTGAGACACTGTCGCGAATTTCCGGAGAAGATTTCACGTTTCACAGTGGGAAGTGTTTTAAGGGAATGTATTTTCTGTAGACGAGTTGCTTCGGATCTCTCTGAAAATTCTAAACGTGATAAATATACCTTCTCGTTGAGATAAGTTAGTATAATTCAGGTTATGTTCGAGTACTGGGCATCTCAATACCGTGGAGGTCTCTAGCAAGCGAGCCTATCGTAGTGGCTATTGAGGACGTCATCATTGTGCTTAAAACAGAGTCGGCCGCTGAATGGGATGAACAGAGGGAGATTCAATTAAAGGAAGAGTGAGAATCGGTTAAATGATGGAGTTTCAGCCGTGGTATGAAAAACACGTTTCCCATCGCGAAAAGTGGGTAAAACTCCAATATTATGTGAGTTTTGTCAGTGCTGGTATTATGTCAATCATATTAATATTAACGATTTTGTTAGCGTCGAATGAGCAATGTTGGAGGAATATATTTTTGTTCTCCTCAGTTCAGCTCAGGAGTTTCCATAGCTAATCATATACGAATTCGGGTAGAAGTGTTGAAAAACAAGCAAAAATTTTTTCCATAATTTTCTCAGAATTTTCATATTGTCTCGCCCTTCGGAATCATTCGTAGTCGCTGGTTTGACTTGAGTAGTATTATTGGAGTTTCTTCACCCTAGTGATATGAAAGACATATTTTACGACTACTACAGGCCGCGAATATCGCCTAGTTTTTCACCGAGTTTTACGACGCCACTTCACGTTAAACTCGGGTGATCGTGAAACTCCATTGTTGAAGTTTAGATATAAAAGGAAGTCGCTTGAAGTTCATGATTTCATTAACCTTTCGCAGCAACACGACAAGCCCAAGTCCCTTATGTGGAGAATATCAGCGAGTTTATTGGCGAATTTAGAGGTGACCTTCCGAGCACTGCTGGGGAGGGGTGTATACACGCAGTCAATCATTTCATGTGTTGGTAAAAATGTGGAAATTTCGGGAAATTATCACTGGGTTTTGTATACTTCTAGCGAAATTTTCATAATTAGTGAGGAAACTTACGAGCTCAGTTGAGGAAAGCAAAGATATATTCCTCCAACAGTGAACGAGTAACATTTTTTGATTGGTATTGTCGCGTGGAAACATATATTCTCACAATTTTCCCGAACTCTACTTTTTATTATCTAGTGTGTTTTAAATTGATTTGGAAATGTGATATGTGTTCGGAAATCGATCAGATGATCGATTTTGAAAATATAATTTATGAAATTTTCGGAAATTTTTTATCAGTTTAGACTAACCATTTTGATCAGGTGAAAATAAAGAATGTCCATCTTGTTTTGGAGGATACTCACAGTTGTGGAAGTAGCAGGAAAGTCGTCTTTGGAGCGCAGGTGAGATCACATCGGAATAGTCGAACGTTTTAACCCGTGTAAAAACGCTGATGAAAAAGGTCGAAATGTGAGCTGATGCCAAATGACTTCGCGAAGTATCCAAAATGAAATATGGCATATCTTGAAAAGTGTTCCCACTAATCGGCGATTTATCGTGTAGTTCTACATAATATGATTTCTCCGCTGTTTTAACTCGTGTAAAAACGCTGCGGAGGAACTCAGTCCATATTGTAATCGGTGAAATTTTTGACAATTTTCGCCCCGCGAAAATCGTTGGTGATGTTTAAGAAGTTCTGGGAAATTTTGTATACTTTTACCGTAAATTTGGAAATTCCCGATCTCAGCTGAGGAAAGCGAACAACATATATATTCGTCGAACAGTGCGTTTTGTGACTCAGGTGAAGCATGCAAGTTTATCATCGTCTCATACCAACTTTTCGTCACATCCCACCGTCACTGGCAATCAAAACGTGTCTTGTAAAGTTGCTGAAGTACAGCAGTTTGGCATGTAAGGCGGAAAAAATCTTTTATTTTTTCGCATTTTTTTTCGTGGAGAATTTTCCGTTTTCTCCCGGTGGTATTCATTTTCCTGTGTTCTCACCTTTTTTCATATTGTTGGAGTTTCATCCGTTTAACGTGAAGTGGTGTGATATTCCATGCAAATTTACAACGTGTATGTTTCCGCGACCGATAATATAATTGTTCTCCGCGAAGTGAATTGTGAGATTTGTTTTTCACTTGTGTTTTTCATCAATTTTTCACATCAGGGTGAAACTCCATTAAATTTGGTACGTGGAGGCTCACCCTAGTAATATAAAAACATATTTCACGACTACTGAATAGCGCTAATATCGCCGCGATTTTCACCGAGTTTTACGACGCCGCTTCACGTAAAACGGGTGATCGTGAAACTCCATTGTCAATAATTAATATTACAACTTAATTTTTCCCGTTTGTATTTGTTTTACTTGGTGTTTTTTTATTCTTGTATTTTGTTCGCTCACTTTTCACTGTAGATCTTTGAAATTTCTCCCCGGTTTTTTCCTCAATTTTTTCGTTCGTGTAAATTTTATCTCCTCCAAATCTATAGTGTGTTTCTGTTTTTCCCGTTGGTGCCTATAACAGTCCTGAGATCAGATATTTGGACTCCTGCCCTATAGAACCTGAGTCATCACCATTTCCGGTGTCACCGGATGAGCACCACAAGAAGGCTTTTGAATGTGAGAGAATATTAGTGGAGTTTCACGCGTTTTACGGGTCGAGTGAAAAACGCGATGTTCGCGGTGATATGCAGTAGTC
>NW_003214825.1:165289-169896 GCF_000006405.1 Perkinsus marinus ATCC 50983 | reverse complement strand
AAGTAAATTATTGGAGTTTCACCGGTGATGTGAAAAACACTAGTGAAAAACACATTTCACATTTCACTTCGCGAAAAACGCATGTGAACAGTGAATTTCGCGTAAAACATGTGAGGTGTTTTTCATGTGATATGCAAAACGCGAAATCATTTCGCGTTTTACGCGTTTGGCGCGATATGCATGCAAATTTCTAGCTGGTCAACTCTGGCTTCAGTGATCCTCCAGTCCAACTGAATATCTATACATATCCATGAAATTATTCAAGGCTGGTCGACTAGGTGGTGTGGACCGAAGACTTGCGGGGCTCCCCCCGAAGTCTCGGTCACAAGACAGGTGCCCGATTAATTGGTGCCGTACCAGTGGCCACTGTCACTGTGGAGTGAGCTCTGCCACGCAGTGGCACAGTCCCTGTCGGCCATCACCGTCGTACCATTGACGGATCAAGTCCTTCCTGGGGAGGTGCGGGTTCGAATCCTATGGATGTCATTATTCAAAACTTTCCACCCCTGCCACCATTGGGACTCGAGCTGCCTGCGGCAGCGTGTCTCGGATTATCTGTATTCCGAAACGTATGAATGAACCGCCACAGGGTATGATTTACTCTTTTAAGGTCTCCAAGGCTTGGAGTCCAAGCCTTGCTCTTACTGAGCTATCCGAACCAGTATAAGGTGAAGACCTGATGAAGCCGGCGTGGACGGGTACTCCGTGAAATCTTAGCATGTATAGTCGAACTGGTTAGCCTGTTCGGCCGTACATCGAGAGGTCCCTGGTTCGAGCCTCGCTCAGCTCTCGCCCACAATCCCTCACAGAGGGGTCCGCAAGGCTGGTTGCTACATATGGCTGTTGACGGGATGATGATGATCATGATCATCCCACGAGTGAGGTGACTCCATAGAGTGAAATGTGGGTGGACAGCTGGCAGTGGCATGAAGGGGGCTTTTAATGGATTTTACTGCGAGATGAGGTGTTTTTCGCGTTTTTTCCGTGCAAAACGCGAAAAACGCGTATTTTCTGGCGAATTACGCGTTTTTCGCGAAAAATGAAGGTGAAGTGTAATACGTGTTTTTCACTGGTCTTTTCACCCTAGTCGGTGCATATCGCGATTTACTTCATGCGAATTTCGCCAAAACGCGTTTTTTCACGCGAAATTCACATCGGGAAGTGAAATTCATTTCATATTCCTTTTTTCACGTCTCCAAGTCGCGTTTTTCTCGATAAAAAATTTCGCGAAATTCACAATCTCCCTTGTGAAATAAATGGTGTAAAACGCCGATTACTCGGAGTTTTTCGCGTTTATCGCGAAATGCCGGAAGCGTTTTACGCGAAATGTGATGATTTGTCTGGTGTAATTCGCGAAGTGTTTTCAATTCACTTCACATCGCGAATATCACGTTTTTCACGTGGAGTATTACGCCACTTCGCGTAAAACGGGTGAAACTCCATTGTTGGTTACCCTAATTTTTATAATTAGCTCTGGAAAATTTTGAGCTCAGCGGAGGGAAGCGAACATATATTCCTCCAACACTGTTGAGAATTGTTTAGTTTGGCACTCACGAGAGTGTTTTAGCTTGTTTTCATGGTAGTTGACTTTTCCCGTGATTGGTTTTTTTCGGTGGTGTTGTCTCATTTTTTTTTTCAAAAAAAACAAGAATTTCTTTTTCTTTGGAAAAAAATTGCGACAATTATTCGGATGATGTAACAAACAGTGTGTGTGAATTTGATATGGAAATTTGGAAGATTTGTGGTTTTTCCTGAGAATCGATGTTTAAATATGTCGCATGAACATTGCTATGAACATGTGATGTAATTATGGTAACATTTCGAGACTATGATAGCGACAAGCTGTTCACTATCATTATTCTCGGAATAGAAAACACACATTCTTCACATTTGCATAATATAAACAAATGTAAACATTGCTATGAACATGTGATGTAATTATGGTAACCTTTCGAGACTATGATAGCGACAAGTTGTTCACTATTATTGTTAATCCCGGAATAGGAAACTCACATATGCATATCAAATTGGCACACACTGTATTGCCGTAATTTGAACTTACGTAGATATATGTGTTCGCTTTTCTCAGCTGAGCTCAGCAGTTTTCAAAGCTTATTATTGAAATTTACGTACGAATTCGAGTAGAAGCGTAGAAAAATCAGTAAGAATTTTTCAAAATTTTATAACGATTACCACACATGTGGCTGCTAATGTTCTTGCCAGATCTTATTATTTCAGATTTACAGCGTGTGATTCGATGCGAATCTTATTTACTCCAACCTGTTGATGGCGAACTACGTATTATTACTACTAAGGTTAGTGGGAAAATTGGATTGTTCTCAGTGGAATTTCGTGACCCGTTTTACGTGGAGTGGCGTTATACTTTGTAAAAAACTCGCGATATTTGCGGTGATATGCAGTAGTCGTGAGAAATGTTCATATCACGGGAGAAACTCCAATGTGTGCCAATTTGATATGCACATGTGCGTTTTCTTCTATTCCGAGATTAATGGAGTTTCTTGACCCTAGTGATATGAAAAACGCTAGTGGAAAATACATTTCACGACTACTACATACCGCGAATATCGCGTTTTTCACAGAGTATTACGCCACTTAACGTAAAACGGGTTGTGAAACTCCATTGATAGTGAACAGCTTGTCGCTATCATAGTCTCGAAAGGTTACTGTTATCATAGCAATGTTTACATCGTTAACTTGTTTATCGCGAATTACGTATTATAACTACTAAGGTTAGTGGGAAAATATTTATTATCATCATTTTTTTGAGTATATACAGGAACCTAACTAGCTTTGAGAGATAACGTTTCCCTAGCGTTTGATAACAATGGGGAAAATGATGTTACTAATGTGAGGACATTTACATCGGGGAAACTGATTAAAGAATGTGTTCCCAGCCGGGAACATTATAGGTTTCTCTGGTTAATTATCTGAGTATAGGTGCCTGTGAGGGCTGGACTAAATGAGTGCTATTCACCCCATGATGAAGATTGGATTCCCAGTGGAATGGAAAATAATCAATCGAATGTGAGTTGGGATAGTGAACTATATACTGATATATGTGTTCTCATTTTGAGAGGAAGTACATTGGCATTGGCAGAGGTTATCTCGCCGATGATGACAGTAGACAATTTAAACACGGCTAGAGCTGATCCCTCGAGGGCTGATGTGCATCGATGCGATTCTAGCTGAGCCGTGTTGCCGTAATAGGCATTTGATTTTAAAATCACTCACACACACAGATTCTTCTCCTTTCTCTCTTTTCTTTTTTCTCCTTTTTTATCCCTTTTTCCTCCCTTTTTTCTCTTATTTTTTTCTCTTTTCCCCCTCCTTTTCCATATCTTTCGCCCCGACTTGTCGTAAGCGTTGGACCTCAAACTCACACACACACATATTTTCATTTTGTGTTATTTCACTTCCATTGATATCATTGGCTGAGACTTGGTACAAGCTGCGATAGTCGTTGGTGATATGAGAAGTGTTGTAAGGTTAGATTCTATTTATTCCTCCAGTGTCATGACGCAGTAGTTGAAGTTGATTATTACGATATTTAGTGGGGTGAAATATGTATATGGTCAATCACTTGTGTTGGTGATGACAATATGGGAAACTGTCGTTGGTTTCTGTGAATTTTCGAAGTGATTTTTGTATATAAACTGGTATATTTAGCTTTGGAAACTCCTGTGATGAGGAAAGCGAACATGTTGATACTCTTTGCTGTGCTTTTGCCGTCATCGATAGTAATCTGAGGGAATGTCTAACTGCACTGACTTCCTATACATGGTAGATGAATGAAATTTCTCAAGCCTCAAAAAGTCATATTTTTTCGAGAAAAACTACGCGTAGAGCAAATTATGATGTATTTTTTCGTCAGGAAAAATTTTTCCAGTAAAATTTCTAGAAGTAACGATATTATATAGCAATATTAACAGCAGTCGGTTTGCTCTTGCATATATATTTATTTTTTTGTCAGGAAAAAATCTCCAGGAAAATTTCCATTTTCTTTTATGGCGTAGATAAGGAGTCTTGCAATCAAAGCTCGTGTCACCAGTGAGCTTAAAATTGGAGTTTTACCCGTTTGAAGTGAAGTGGCATAATACTCTGTGTGAAAAACGCGATATTCGCGATGTGAATTGAATTGACGAATTACACGATATCACGTGAAACGTGGTATGTGAGCATTATTTACAAATTTTCGTTTATCATTAATATGTTATATCACTCGTTGTTCATTGCTCACATGCGTTTTTCGCGAAGCGAAATGTGAAATGTGTTTTTCACTAATGTTTTTCGTGTCACGTTTTTCAGGATCCGCGCGTGTCTACCGTACTTCCTGCAATTTACGTCGGTTTCAAGTTCCCCGAGGCTGAGTTTCGACTTGCCTATGATCAACTGATGGACCTGTCTGAGCTCATTCACTATCATATGTAACTTTTTTGGTATATTATTGCTGACATAATATTGGAGTTTCACGATCCGTTTTATGTGAAATGGTGTAAAACTCCGTGAAAAACTCCGCGATATTCACACTGCGCAGTAGCCGTGAAATATGTTTTTCACTAGTGTTTTTCATATCACTAGGGTGAAGA
>NW_003214825.1:162337-165189 GCF_000006405.1 Perkinsus marinus ATCC 50983 | reverse complement strand
TTCATGCAATACTGTGTGAATTTTCGGTACTGTTTGAAGTACGCATGAAATTTTAGATTTTTTCTCTGTACCGTGTTTTTTCGTCTCCTTCCTCTGGAGTTTTCGGTAGCACAGTTCAGGCAATACTGTGTGAATTCTCGGTACTGTTTGAAGTACGCATGAAATTTCAGATATTTTTTCTATACCGAATTTTTTCCGTTTTCTTTTCCCTGGAGTTTTCCACCCGTAGTCCTCTACCACAAGCAGTGTTGATTGTGTGTCTCAGAAGGAGCTGCTGAAGTTGGAAGAAAAAGTCAATGAATTTGAGAATGAGTATCATCTGGACTACATAATGGGAGTAAGTTCACAACCCGTTTTCTGTGAAGTGGCGTAATACTTGGTGAAAAACTCGAAATTTGCGCTATGCAGTAGTAGACGTGAAATATGTTTTTCACTAGTGTTTTTCATATCACTAGGGTGAAGAAACTCCAATATTAATAGATGTCCTCTAAATATATGTAAATAACGATATATGGTATATTAATGGAGTTTCACGATTTGTTTTGCGTGAAGTGGGGTCGTAAAACTCGGTGAAAAACTCGCGATATTCGCGGTGATATGCAGTGGCTGTGAAGTATGTTTTTACTACAGCATTTCCAGGTCATTTTACTATTTTACCCGAATTTTTAATAATATTACCACTTTTTTGAAAAAAAATACCCTTTTTTCCAATCTTTTACCGACTGATTTTAACTAACTACCCAGAGTTTTAATATAATAGCTAGCCTTTTTAAAAACATACCTGCAAATGCTGTGGTGTTTTTTTTTCATATCACTAGGGTGAAACTACAGTGTTGGAATGTTTGTTTGCACTCCTCAGTTGAGCTCAAGAGTTTCCGCACTAATTATACAATTGTAAACATAAAGTGTACAGAAAATTTTCATATTGTCATCAACACATGTAGTTTCATATTTCCCTCGCTGATTTTATGACTTTCTAAAAAGCTTTGAACGGAGTCTGAAGCTGCTAACTGAAATACTAAGAGATTTTATGACTTTTATGCATAGGAGTTTTACCCATTTTACATGAAGTGGCGGAGTGAAACTCGGTGGAAAACGCGATATTCGCAGCCTGTAGTAGTCGTGAAATATGTTTCTCACTAATGTTTTTCATATCACTAGGGTGAAACTCCATAGTCTATAACTTTCTCTTTTTTTTCAGGTTAGACGCGATGCGTTGATGAAATTACGGGAAGTTAATGTTGAGAGAAATTCTAGTGGAGGAATTATGAAAAGTATAATCGGAGTCGTCAGTCCTAGGAAGAATAAGGAGTCTTTATATGACACTACGAGTGAGTTTGTGATGGTAGCCAACAGCAGTGTGGAGGGAAAATATGCACCACGTGTGTTGGTGATGACAATGTGAAAATTTTATGAGGAAATTTTTCGAAAAAATATGTTTTAATGGTGGAAAGCAAATGGTGATAAGAAATATGGAGCGGAAAATTAGAAATTTTATTCATAAATCAATGGAGTTTTACGAGGAGTGGCGTCGTAAAACTCTGTGAAAAACGCGATATTCACACTATTGTTTTTCACTAGTGTTTGTTATATCACTAGGGTGAAGAAACTTCAATAATTCTTAATAATAACAAACAGTGTGTGGGGGGATATGCACATGGTCAACTACATGTGTTGGTGATGACAATATTAAAAATCCTTCTTGTTTGCTCCTACCCGAATTCATATATAAATTCGTATATTAGTGTGAAGCTTAGTTGGTGAGGAGAGCGAGCATGCAGGTGCAACGAGCAGATTGATTTCTGGAGGACGCGCGGTTGAAGAACTGCGGGAAATGTTGGGCGATGATGTTGTGGATTGTCGCGATAAGGTAAGAATTGTGTTTTTGGAGAAAAGTTTTTTGTTGATATTTTTATCTTGGAATTTAATATTATTAATAACCGAGGAAAAATTGGTAAAAAAACCGAAAATTGAAGTCGATTATGGAGATAGAACGTTAAGGTATTGGAATTTTGTGATGGAAAATTATAGAGAATCTCGATAACGACTATCATATGTTGTTCTTAAGAGGAATCTAAGGAATGTTAGTTCACCCTGGGGGAGGGCGTAGATGCAATATCGGCGATATGGAGTGAATTGAAAACATACTGAGTATACTCCGGAAAACACTTGCGTGATTATACTAATTGATCATCTCTCCACAAGAGGTTTGTTGGAGTTTCAGCCGCTACGCTAATGTGGCGTAAAATATTGAATTGCAGAAATTGCTTAGAAAAAAATAAACTGTTTATGATGAAATCTAAGTTCTTTGGAAGAAGTGTGAGGGGAGAATAAACACATTGTCAACTACATGTGTTGGTGACAATAAGAAATTCTAAAAGAATTGGGGGGAATTGCCATTTATTTTCTGTAAAATTGAACCCGCAAACTCCTATAATAAGCCTTGGAAACTCCTGAGCTGAGCCGCGGGAGTAAGAGAACATATATTCCTACTCCAGCATTGGTTAGAATTGGAACCCTCGAAAGGTGTTTTCGATGAAGTGCTTTGATGAGATCAGTTGCTCAACGGAGTTTCACGAACTGTTTTATGTGAAGTGGCGTGAAAGTCGGTGAAAAACGCGCGATATTCGCGGTGATATGCAGTAGTTGTGAAATACGTTTATATCACTAGGGTGGTGAAACTCCACTGATCAGGTTGGCGAAGGATTATCATTGTCATCATGGACAGTTGACTTTACACTAGAGTTGGATTTGAATAATAGTAAAGTCGGATTTAGATTTGATCGCGAAGGAGGGGACGAGGTGTTTGTGATGAGTAAGTTGATTAGAGTGAGTTGTGGTATGAATTGAAT
>NW_003214825.1:153096-162237 GCF_000006405.1 Perkinsus marinus ATCC 50983 | reverse complement strand
AACACAAGTATTAAGCGTTGGGCGTGACCTATGCGTACAGCGGAGCGATGAATGTTATGTTTGTTGGAAATTAACTGTTCGCAAATCTTCGGTGCAGTAAACTGAAAGAGATTATTATGGTATGATATTTTACTAATGGAGTTTCACGATCACCCGTTTTACGTGAAGTGGCGTCGTAAAACTCGATGAAAAACGCGATATTCACATTATGTAGTAGTCGTGCAATATGTTCCTCGCTAGTGTTTTTCATATCACTAGGGTCAAGAAACTCCAATGTAATATTCATCGTGTATCTTTTGTGTAATAAGTTATATCACTAATAGTAATGGGGTAAATAGTGATTTACTATTTATTCCATGTTGGTAAATCATTATTTATTTCATTTTGGGTGTATATCTTATTTGAATCTGTTGATTGTATATATATTATTATAGTCTTGTTGGGCGTTGAATCTATGCATACAGCGGAGCGATTGATTTCATGTTTTTTGGGAATATAGACTGTTTGCAAGTCTTCCTATCGTTTGGTGTAGTAGTAACTTCTTCAGTGTTACAGTTGGGGTGCTCTCCTAATTGGAGTTTTTATGCACTCCGAAATGAACTTAATGTGATTTCACAGAGGAAAATAATTCTGCTGCAGCATTTGCGGAGTTATTTTATTATTTCAGATTGTGAAAAATTGAGAGTATTGAGTGATACGATGACTGACCGTAGTTGGTCAGTGTCCATGGGGTGTATGAAACCTGTATTAACAACGACACTAAATGGAGGGCTAGAGGAGAAAAAGAAGATCAATTTTAGCACTGTGAGTCGTCTCTTGTGATGAGTTGTATTTGTATAGTATGATGGATTTTAAACTGAATCGATTCACTGGAGTTTCACCCTGGTGATATGAAAAAATAAAACTATGAGTATGAATAATCCTAATACTGTGATACGTAACCTAAAAAAACTAAAACGTAAACTAATACGCAATCTTAATACGTGAAATATGTATGTGAGCAGCGAAGTTCGATTTAGGTTTTTGAAATTGAAGGAAATGAAAGGTCGAGTACGACGAGAAGTGATGTTTTTATGAGATTTGGGAAGGCTCAGTGTAAACGCGAGGATATGCCCGATGTAACTGTGCGAGCGTTTACATGTGGTCGGGCTAAACTGGTGAGTTGTGGGGAAATTTACATATATTCAAAATTATTGGTTTCTGTATACTCGCCGAAGTCCTATGTATTAGTGAGTAAACTTGTGAGCTTAGCTGAGGAAAGGCAACGACGAAAATCATCATTTTATTTACTTTTTAGGTTGTAATTCCTGAGGTGATAGCAGTACTAGCAGTAGAACTACAGCTAAGGTCTAGATCGGGCGACGCGCGTATGGAGGCATTCGTTGAATCGGCGAGTGATCGAATACAGAAAATGGTGAAGGACGGATTGCAGTTGGTGAGTACACTTGTGAGGCTACGGATGGTTAACTCGATATAGTGATAGACGAACTCTGAATGCCGCGTGCCATTTTCTTGAGTAAATCACGGAATTTTCGATTCCTTTCCCGACAAAGACAGTCTCCCTCGGCAATTGAAGCAATCGATGCCCAGTTACATAACAGATACTATGTCAAGAGTAATAGGTGATACTCGTAACCGTTTCAAAGATATTCAGACAAGCGCGATTCTCATCGCCCTCAACCGTGCTAGTTCCTTGAGCAACTCGACCGATGGCAGTTTATTCGACGAAATAGATAAGAAACTTATGATTCATGATGATATGTGACCCCCATTGCATGCCGGAAAGCGTGCTAGTCGGTCATCCACAGATTTTGTCAAGGCCTAAATCTTGAGCAGTCTATTAGATTATTATTTCTTAGATTAGTTTCTCACTATTTAGCGTATCTCGGGGCGATCGCATAAAAGGAGACATCACAGTACTTGAACAGATCGCCTTAATCGAGTTGGGAGTTTTCCAAAATTTATCGGTAGTTTGAAATTAACACAGAGAATTTGAGAATTAGGGTAAAGTGGAAAACTGGGTTGAGATGATGTGATAGTTGATTGAATATCACTTGCCTGGTCAACCGTAGTAAGATGAGTATAGTTGTCAGAGTTGATAGTAACAATACATGTTGTTGACTCTCATCGAATAATGCTCGCCATGAGCTACCCAGGACTATGAGAGCTCTCGATCCTTCTCACCACGATCGTTGGGGAGAGGCTCGAACCGATCGCTGCCATGGTCGGAGTCCTGGCGTAAAATTGAGAATGAAAGTAGAATTTATATTTCCCCGATAGGTGAGGATAGGTAGATACAGTTACATGATCATAGCGCGTCTGTACACTACAATAGAGATAATTAGATAGTATTCCTGGTAGCAATCGTGGAGGTCCACCGATATTCAGACCGGTTTCATGGCTTCAACTTTAGGAAGGGAAATCGCGCGTGACTTCACGGATGAAACTCCCAATGATAGTATTGGAGTTTTTTGACCCTAGTGATATGAAAAACATATTTCACGACTCCTGCGTATCAGCGCGAATATCGCGTTTTTCGCGGAGTTTTACGTCGTCACTTCACGTAAAACGGGTTGTGAAACTCCACTATTATTCTGACGAAATTGAATCGCTCGAGTTTGTGAAGATTATTTGCTACATTTTGCGGTATGTAAATGTGTCGAGTTTGATATTTCGCATATTTGATGTTATTCCGAGGCAACCCTCCTCGTATATGTGAGATTTGATTATAATAATAATAATAATATCACATTGATCATGTGATTAGATTCCGATACTCACGAATGCGTTGTTGATACCTGCCATCATCATGGCTCATATTTTCCTCACAAGATGATATATAGTATTTTTCGTGTCGGTAGGCTATAGACCTGGCGCGTGGTGATTATGATCATCGCGGTATAGATGTACATCTTGATCTTGGCGCTCCCGTATGTGTGTTGATCCCGAGAGATGCGCGAGCAGGTAGGTTGGG
Organism: Perkinsus marinus ATCC 50983; assembly: GCF_000006405.1. NCBI lineage: Eukaryota > Perkinsozoa > Perkinsida > Perkinsidae > Perkinsus > Perkinsus marinus. The sequence continues at coordinate 159,263 of NW_003214825.1, read as the reverse complement.
AGTGATCGAGATGATGATAATTTCCTACAGCTGTGTGTCACTGTTTTTTCGCAAGGGAGAGCGCGGCATGCTCGTGGATTTCTGTTGTTGGTCGACGATTTGTTTGATTTTCATTGCCGTCAAGTGAGAGCTGCCGTGTGGAAGAATATGTACATAGTGTCCAACTAGGTATGTTGGTGACAATTCTGAGAAAATTTTGGGAAATTCTCGTTGGTTTTGTGCATTTGTGCCCGAAGTCGTGTGGCAATTTTTATTATGTATTGAGACACCTCAGCTGAATTGAGGAAAACAAACGGACAGTAGTTTATGTTTCAGATAGCTCTGATGCTATTCTCATCGAGATTGGCGCGGTTTCGCTTCGCTCAGAAATAAGAGAAAAAGTTAACTCTCTGCAAGGAGTGCATGTGGAAGCTGCGTAGGTGCAACTATGGAAGCTGTGATTCTGAGCAGTATTGGAATATATGTTTGCCTCCCTCAGCTGAGCTCAAGAATTCCCTACGACTTTGGGTACACAGAGAGCAAGAATAATCCTCAAAAATTTCTCGGAATTTTCATGAATTTTCCCACATTGATTTTGAGCAAATCACTGTAGGTTCGACCTATACGATTTGATCGCGTGTGGCAATAGAGCATGGTATCTACCATCGTGTAGCTGGGCTCCATTGAAGGGAGATTACAGGGTTGTGGAAATCTGGAGAGAGTCTGGATTTAAAGTGAATGAGTGCCGAACTCAACTTGGGAGTAGAAATGTGATCGAGTTTAGGTTCACGCCAGAGTTTGTCATCTCCCTCGGGAAGAGCTGCTGCCAAATGCGGTGGTGTTGGTTGAGCACTCGGAATTGGAAATATTAGTGACGGAGGAATGCTTGGAGCTTGTGAGTCCACTTGAGAGGCCTCAGTGAGTGATATTGTTACAAATAGTATCACTCGGTGAATGCTCTCATTATTGCTGAAAATTTATAAGAAAAGTGGTTGAAGTTGCTAAAGTGGACAGGAGCCCTTGATGGAGAGCACGGCTCTCCATTATGGCTCCCCGAGCTGTAATGTTACCCTAGTTCTGTATCAGAATAAATTACACCCACCGTGGGGCTCGAACCCACGACCACAAGGTTAAGAGCCTTGCGCTCTACCGACTGAGCTAGACGGGCAAGTTGGATATTGTTGTTCTTCCTGCGACTTACGAGGTTCTACATTTATCGGGTTGCAGTCAGGGGTTTATCATCAGTATATTTCGTGCCAAATGAATCCTATGTGAGATCTGATAGCGAAATGGAGATAGATACCGTACCTCGCATATCGACGTATGGTGCTGTGACATTGTAACGAACCCGAATCTCGCATCTTGCAGTCCAGCCATGTGTGTACCGATTAATGCAGAGAGTTGAACTCTACTCTAATCCCACTCTGTGACGCTCCATCTCTTGACCTAGTACTCGTAGAGCCTATACCGTATCGTGTAATCGTTATGGTAAAGCGCCACCAGAACTTCGCAGTAGGAGAGTTTCTCTGGATTTGTTAGTTCGTGTGGAAACTGGGCTATCGAGTACTCTCGAATCCGGCAAACTGCGCGGCGCGTCTCGAACTCGGAAAAGCTGAGAGATTCATTCGTAACTGCCAGAGAGTACCGTATGCCATATCGCTGTAGTTCCCTGTTTTCGGAATGCTCTGGTGGAGTATATTTCTCGTACCTCTGAGGAAATTCATGCTCACTTATCTGAGCAGCGCGTCTAGATATCGATGTGAAGTGGTAGATTTCGTGTATTGCACTAATGCTCGAGCAAGCCTACTGAGGAGACACGTTTTCCTCTGTGTTCCCGATGATGTTCTGAGTCGAAGCTTGTTATAAAAATTCTCAATGTAAAAATATCGATGTCAATGGATAAAATCCGGCAACCCGGAATCGAACCAGGGACCATCCGATGACTAGTTCACTACAGTCGGACGCTCTACCAACTGAGCTATTGCCGGTTGCTATGATTGCTGTTTAATTCGAGATATTCAAGCATAGCCAATGAAATGTTTGTAATGAGACTTCCTCGATAATGCGGTACGCGGTGGGTTCGAGCCACCGATCTCGTAATAACAGTCCTACGCTCCAACTACTGAGCTAGGGCAGTCGATGTCAAATATCACACTTATCTGGATTCGAGCTATCTAATGCCAATTGACGAGAGCCGCACTGATGGTAGCTCAACAAACTTGCCCGCATGGCTTACATGTGGGTATCACTCATCCAGTTATTCCCGAGTCGTCTTGATGGATGTGAACTTAACTATTTTGTGATTTCCGGGGTCCAGAAGGCCGCTGGAAGGTTACGGTGGACCAGGCCGGATCATGTCATATGAGAATTGAGCCGAGTGTTTATGAATTCCTGAAAACTTTGGTTGGGACTCTCGCTATTCGTCCTCTTCAGGTTATCGAGGTATTGCATTCTGCGATGCGCGAGTTAGAGAGAGCGGAGTACGCGTCGAACCCTCGGGAATGCGAGATGTCAATTTCGCCTACTCCAATGACAACGGAATCCATTCCTATAGCTGATGTCATTGGAGCTGATATAGTTCCTAGCAGCGCATATCCTCCGGTTGGTAATTTTTCACTCTGGGCAGTATTCGACTGTCCCAAAATCACGCTGACGATTACGACAGCTTCTCTGTCTGTCACCTCGAACGGCCAGTCCATGACTATGATGAGCAACGCGGACGGTAGCTTCGACCAGCTATGGGAAATCGGTGCTCTTTGCGGGACTGTCTCGGACCGAGATGAGCCGTACCAGAGGGTGTTCAGTACCGGGCAACCTTCCGCAGTGAAGCCGCATGGTATTGTTGACGAGTTCAAGGATTCCACCTTGAATAGACTACAAGATCAATTTCGTCAGCGGCTGGCGAATCCGACGAATAACAACACTCTGGTACGCGTCCATGGCGACTCACCCACCGAATGCGACGTTGTGCTCGAGGGCATCAGTCCAGTAGTTCTCGCGATCGACTGGCCAGTCCTGCATAATATATGCAAACTTGGGACACGCCTGTCACTGATCGCGGCTATAGTTGATAACTTGACGATACAGCGCTATCGTCTGGTTGGGTATTTGGACACTGCAGAGATATGCAGTTCTGCTGGGGTTAACAGCTGGAGCAGATGGTCTGTGAACTTCACCGATATCAAGTGTTCTATATGGATTCCTCTAGGAGATTACTTAGGGAGTTCATCACCAGTTGTGTTGGCGAACTTTAACCTTAACTATAGCGCAGTATGGTCGTGTGATGAGCCACAGCCACTTGGATGGTATAAGAATGTAACTAGTGCTATTACTCTTACTCAAGGAACACTGTCGTTGGGCGTGGCCAGGCATGTATCGTCGGGGACTTGGAAACTCTGTGGGACAGCTGCACACAATGTCGTGTCACCATTTCGTGTCCAGTTCTACTCCACTACCAGAGAGAACGGCATTTCAGTGACGACTTGTGTGGAGGTCGACCCGATAAAGTTCGTCGTCTCCACTCCGGACATTGTTATCATTGGAGCAATTGCAGAAGTTCTGATGAGCTTGTGGACTGCGGTAGATGCAGATTGCCAACGAGTGTTTGGTGGTGTCTGTATGTCTCTTGATAATGAAGAGAACATCGTTCCCGAATTTGACACAAAATCGTGTCCACCGAGCGAGTCCTCTTATGGCGTCGCTTCTGTGAAGGAAAATGGGACTACTAGATTGACATTGAAAGCCGAGTCATTGCAAATGGAGATAGCAGAGTCTCCGAGAGTCATAGCCTTTCCATCCGGGGGTAATCCCAAAGCTACGCTGAAGTTCGCCATGATCACAGTCGAAGATTTGAACATAGAAGTGTCTACTGAGAACGACTACCCCTCGCTGGTGCAAAATTACCTGGCTGACCTCTGTATGGGCGTAGACGTGTATAACCGTTCGCTCAGCAGCTACGAGCCTTGTATCGAGCCAGTGCAGTTGCATATGGCACTAGGCTCTGACAAGGGCGGCCTCTGGAAGTTAGCGTTAAACTCCACGTGGGTTAATATTCTGGTCACCGAAAGCTGTTTGGAATCAGCTATGAGATTCTATTATGGACTCGTGAACCATTTGCAGGAGTTCTCATCAACAATCGATGAGAATTACCTGAAGGAGTGGGGCGTGGAGTCCCCATGTGAACAAAAAAGTTCACGGGTGAATTTCTCCGCTCAAGTACCTGAGCGAGGGCCCGCGACCCGCGAGTTTTCCACAGGGAAAGTACTCGTTGACCGCTTTACATCAGCGACTTTGTTGGGTACGTCCCCCCCAGTCGACCAGGCCGGTATAGTCATAATGGAGCCTTCAGCAGGGGTGCAGCCCCACAGGGCAATCGACTGGTCCATAGCCAGCTTATGGCAGAAAATGATGTTTTTCAAGGAGTGGAATTCACTCACGACCATGGAAGCGTCAAATGTCGATGCTGTGACTGTCCGGAAACCAGTTATTCCTCAGCCCGATTCCAGATTTGACTTCGTGCGATCATCGGCTGGCAATGAATTTGGTCCCAACAGTAACTTGTCGTGCACAAGGAGAGTGCTGCCGTCACAACAGACGATACCATCACTTTGGCGAGCTATGCAGGAAAGCGGATACCCCCCACGTCTGGCGCGTGGACGGTATCTGAGCTTGCCTAGTCTTCGTTCAACACCGCCGAGTCCGGACTCGCTTGTATCACCTGAGGGCGAGTCTGCGCACCCGCGCTTAACTCTGGCCGACCTCAGGAAGTCCTTCAGCTCGCTGGAGGTATGTGGGATGGAACGCGAAGGCCCTAGGGTGATTAACTTGACTGGCTTGCCTGTTCTGGTGCGCACCGCGAGGGACGCTGGTGAACTCGTCCAGACTGGGGAATGGCAGGAGGTCATGAGTGGCTGTCGAGAGGGGCTCCCACTGCAGGTCAATGATGCTGATGGCAGTACTCTGCCTATTGACTTGTGTGTGCAGCTAGGACGGAAGAGAATCTTCCTTGAACGACTGAGGTTACTCAATCAGAGTGGCTCCCGCATTCACAGCTTCAGAGTGCCGTATGACGCATTCCGAACAGCTAGCGTCCTAAAGGGCACCCCTAAGGGCGTAGCCAGGGGTCTGTCTCCTCCACAGAACGCCGATGATAACGAGAGTAGCATTCTTAGCCGAGTGCGCCGAGATTGGGCTACGGTACGCATTATGGTAAGGGTGGAACTTCACCCTACGCTGTCCCTATGGAATGTCTTCATATCGTCTCTGTACGCTGTGGTTAACGACACAAGTGCTACGTTTGTTCTTGTGAGGCCCCGGCGAGGGCAATGGACGAGCCTTGACGAGAATGAGCTGGTTGGTGCATCAAAGCACACAAGAGGCACTCAGAGTTCGACCCGGGCAGAAATGTCCGTCCGCAACCTCAGCACGCCGCCTCATTTGGTGTTGGCGCCCGGCGATGCTGAAGCGATTCCTATCGATTGGCTTCTGCCCGAGCAATGTTTCCGGTCCAAAGCTAGGACTATCGGGGAGAAAAAATACGCATCGCCTTGGCTAGGCCTTTGGGACGTCTGCAAGCCTATTATAGAGGAGTCCCTCTGGCACGGTTCTGAATACGATGCGTCGTGGGTGCGATTGGAGAAGTGCTTATCGCCATTACTCCCGAGCGTTACTTTGGAGAGTCTGGCTCGGTATCAGTCTACGTTAATGAAGGACTACAGCCAGCTACCTGGGTCGTCGTTTGAGTTCGACGCACCAATTGAAGGCGCGGTGAATGGCAAGGTGTCTTTAACCTCAACAGTTATTGCTGTTAGCAGCCAAGGGCGGAAGACAAGGGCTTCGGATCTCTCCTTTGAGATTCTGTTGGAGTGGGCGTTGCAAGTCCGCAATAGACTGTGCCGCAACGTGTCGGTTCGCTTGGTTCCCCCTGGGCTCGATCAAGATGACAGTGCTGGTTGGGTCTGTCGTGATCTTCGTCCTGGTGAAAATGTGCAATGCCCACGGCTGATGCAACGGTTATACGTTCAAGCCGGGGAATTCGAGAGTGAAGCTGTGGACATATATTTTCTCAAGAGAAGATTCAACGACTCTGTGCTAAGGCTGAGGTCACGACGAGACAAGAATGCTCCTCCTGTGTATGTCCGTATTGAGGTAGCGACGGCACTCGACCCGTCAGAAGTCGTATCGCTATC
>NW_003214825.1:140060-152996 GCF_000006405.1 Perkinsus marinus ATCC 50983 | reverse complement strand
TCGTGGAGTTACCCATTTTGTATCTCCGATCTTGGTAAGTTGTCATTGCGACTCTGCTGAGAGTAGCGAATTGGTAGGAACCATGCAAATTCGACATAGTTGCAAGCGACGGTCTATGAGTGATGAGGACAAGGGCGAATTCGTCATTACGGAGATATATACAAGTGGGAGGCAGTTTTGGAATTTATGTTTGCTCTCATCAGCTGAGCTCAAGAGTTTCCTCACTAATTATTGTGGTTTCTATAAGAATTAGGGTAGGAGTGGACAGAAACCATTGAGAATTCCCGAAATTTCCTCTAAATTTGCATATTGTCACCAACACGTGCATATTTCCCCCTCACACTGGTGGGACTAGTTCTCAATGATTGCTTCATGGAGATCGTGACAAGGTACGCCCGACAACGCAACGATCTTCATTGCGCTTCGGGCTCCTACTGCGCCGGATTTCAAACTGCACAACATGTATACAGAAACCGTTTGGTTCCGACAAGCCGGTTTGTCTGAGCTGCCTTGGGAGCAGCTCGAGCCGTGTATGAATCGATCGTATTGCAACGTGATGCGGAGTGTCATATAGGCACTTCTATCGAGTTTTCTTGGCATGATCCTGCAGGAAGGAGAATTCTGCAAGTAAGAGACTAATGTGGCGATCTGACATGTGCAGAATCCTATAATGTTGCCGGGGGAACTCATTAAAATTTTCCACATGGTTGGGAACACATTATTCGAATAGTTTCCCATGTAAATGTCATCAGTTTAGGAATCCCCCCATTGTTGTCAAATTCTGGGAGACGTTATCTCTCAAAGCTAGATCGGGTCCTTGACTGTGTGAGAATTTACGACTTGGCTATCTACGTGGTCTACGAACACATTCTCGGTTAATAGAGTTCCACCGGTTTCACGTGAAGTGGCGTGATAGTCCATGTGACAAACGCGATATGAAGTGAATTGAAAATTATTGACGAATTACACCGACAGATGACCCCATATTTCGTAAAACATTCCGTGTGTTTCACGCGTTATTTGTTGCTCACTGGTGTTTTTCGCGAGGTGAAATTTGAAATATGTTTTTCATATAACGGATGGAACTTCAATATTATTTTCTGATCAGTTGCGTTTCGAGGCAAAAGAGCGTTTGAGAAGATTGCTGGACCCTCGAAACCGAAATGAAGTGACAGATTTGGTACGACATAAATCTATGAGAACTCCCGGAGTAATCGAAATCGAGCTTGCGAGGATTAAGGCAAGTCGATCAGGCTCTACGAGATGCCGCGGGACGTTAACTTTCGACAGGTTCATGAGAAGCTGGTTACTGAAGCGTCAGAAACTGTCATCATTGAAGTGATTGTCTCCGGAGGTTCCAGGATTCTCCGAATGTCGTTGCTGAAGGATGCACCGTTTGGTGGTGATGCGCTGATCAGACCGAGTAAATGAAGGCTTCTTGGGACAGTGTTGGACGATTATATGTTAGGATTGCTCAGCTAAGCTCAGAAGCTCATAGATGACTTGAAGTAGAAGTGTAAAAAAACCAATAGTAAATTTACCCGAAATTTCCTCAGAATTTTTACATATGTATATTTTTCCCCACACTGTAATAACAGGTGCACGACAACGTGCTGCTACTGTGGCGGGAGTAGTGACTGACGCTGTTACTCGTATTGCAGGGAATGTGATGGAGACGGCAGCTACGGGTAAGTGGATGCTGTTGAAGAATTGGTTCCTGCTATGAGGTGGGGAGAGGGTGAGAGTTTCCATCCAATATACCACAAGAAAGTCATCGTGACTTTCTAGTGGTGACCTAGTGGTTGAAGACCAACAGTGTTGGGAGATGTGCACAATGTGCGCTACACATGGTCAACCACATGTGTTGATGACAATATGGAAATTCCGAGGAATTTTTGGGGATTCTCATCGGTTTCTGTAGACTTCTATGGAGCCCCGTTTGTGAACTGCTACACACGAATTTAGGTAGAAGTGCACCGAAACCGAAATTTCCTCATAATTTCCTCATTGTCATCATCACATGTAGTTGACCATGTGCATATCCCCCTTCCCACCACACTGTGAACAATCACGCCCCTCCAATCCATTGGTATCGTTAAAGCTGCGGAATACACGCTACGTTGATTTGTCGTCGACCTGCGGCAGCAGGTCGGTTTACGTGTACGTAGTTCATACTTCTGCACACGGCCATTTCTTGGTGGATCAGAATCATTCACGAAGTCTGACATGTTTTCATCGCCGAAGAAGAGTCCACAGAGGGACGGGTGGAAGTGCATACGGCATGAACTGCGCTTGTATAGCCACAAGCTATAGGGTGCACCAAGCCGTTATGCATATCTAATTTCTGGAGATTGCTTTCTCCAATTCAAGAATTCGACTATCAACTAACTTGCAGAACGCTTCTAAAACGATGTATACCAGTTCACAATTGACTCTCGAACCTCCAAAAATTGAAGGTGTTGAAAATATTACTTTGCACAACACTTTTGTTCACACTGTAGTCGTACCTTCTTGAGAAAGGACCAGTTTTGGACGAGATCCGAGTAGTATTCGAATTTGATCATTTAGGTGGGAGAATGATTCGCAGTACCGTTACGAAGCCGACCAGACTAGTAGTGCCTCGTATGGGTGTGTTGAAGCGTAAGAGGAAAGTTGAAAAGGAGTTGGGGCGACGGAAGAGTTTACGGAGATCACGACGAAGCCACTTACTCGCGGAGCGAAATGGTACGTGTTAATCAACTGTGTTGGAGGAGTATATGTTTGCTTACCTCAGCTGAGCTTGGGAGTTTCCTCGGTAACTAGGGTAGAAGTGTAGAGAAACCAGAAAAAAATTCGCCAAATTTTGCTCAAAATCCACTTCCACACTGTCGGAGTCTTTCCTCATTGTGGAATACTATTATGTTTTAGGCCCTCTGAGCTTCCTAAGGTCGCCGTCACAGCCGGGGCATGTCATTGAAACAGGTTAGTTAATGTCGTTTACGTGAACAACACGTGATGAAAAAGGGTGATTCGCGAAGAGTTCTTTCTATTCACTTCACATAAAAAATTACGTCACTTCACGAGACTCGGGTGAAACTTCACCGTGTTATGGTATTCGAAATATCATTATTTTTTCCTTCCAAGATTCGGACAACTACTCGGCGGTGTCAAGCTACCACATTGACAGAGATGGTTCTCCCATTATAACTGAGCAGGAACCGCAAATCGATAAAAAACTCGAAGCTCTGTTCGACCGTAGTTGATGTTAATCTCAACCGTGGTGGAATTTTGTTTCCCGCAGATCTCGATTTACTCGAACGGCCGATACCCCGTGATTTGGCTACTGTTTTCGGTGAGAGAGCGACCACTGGATATTGCAATAGAACTTTCAATGATACTGATATGTTCTCGCTCAAGCGTGGGGAGAAAGATGTGAGTCGGCAGTGTTGGAGGAATATATGTTTGGTTTTTTTCTCGGCTGGTCTCAGAAGTTTCCTCAGTAATTATAACAGTTTACGTAAGAAATCGATTCAATGGAGTTTCACCCGTTTTACGCGAAGTGGCGTGAAATTCGGTGAAAAACACGATATTCGCGGCAGAGGCGCCGCATTTTCGGCATCGTCGATGCTGGGCTGCCCGCAGTTTTGTCCGAGGGCCGCTAGACGTCTCACTAGCGGGCCGACGGCCAGAGCCGTCGTCTGCGCACAATTTTCATTGAGCAAGCGGTGGTGAGAATCGCATACTCTGAAGATGGAAGCCCGAACTTAACACAATATGTGGACCTCCGCAGAAATGTGCGTGCTACGAAATATCGATACTACCGAGCACACGAATAAGACTAGACTACTGTGTTGATAGGGCACAGACATTTATACGACCGTTCCTAGCTTGGATGAACTCGTCGGCTAAAGCCTCTAAAGAGAGCTCATCACAAAAGCTACGATTGATGCCACAAATTGCGTAGGAGTTGAGCGCATCCTGGCTTATTGTGGTTCTTAATTTGGTTTTGATCCGCGGCAACGCGGAGAAAGCTCGTTCGGCCGAACACGTCGATGCTGGTAGAACCAAGAGTGTGATGAATAGCCGACGAAGTTGTGGTAGGAGACCCCCGATGTCAGCCTTCAGACCAACTATGATATCATCCATAGATAAGCGTGCTCCATTCTCCATCTCAGTCCTGCCCTGGCTAGAAAACCATGCCCTCATAACCTGCCTCTCTCCCACCAGAGCATCCCAGTCGATGTCTTGGTATAAGGTCTTCAATGCGCTCGGCACTTCTGCATTGGCCAGAAGCACAGACTCAATATGACCAACCATGGTTAAATCAGCCACATCATATTTGAGATCTATGAGTTTAACAATCTCGAGGAGCAATGCTTTATGTATTCGAGCTACGAATTGGATATGAAGTAATTGCTCAATGTGATCTCTAGAATCCCTACTTGCTCGAAGACCTCGACGTGCTGCTCTGTGAAGCTTTGGTGGATCTATACCAAGTGATTGGGCTTCTTCAACTGCGTCTTGATAGAACGAAACGAGCTTGGACCAGTTCTGTGCTTTCTCGGACAGTCGTCTCTTGAGGTCCTCCAGTAAATCCCGGACAGTGCAAATCGATAGACCTGGTGCCTGCACGGTAGCGTGGACAGGCAAGACCGTTTTAAAACCGTCGTCGAGGACACGTAAACAATAGAAAGTTTCGAAGGAGTCGAGTCTCTCACCAAGTACAACAAGAGCTGAGTCGCCCCCAGTGCCGTCTTGGCTACAATAGCTCAACAAGAGCTCATAGTTAGCCAAGGCAGCAATCACCGCTCTACCGTTGCACAACCAACGCGTATCCGATAGGGTTTTCAGAGTAGGTAGTCGCTGGGCTCGAATTGGCCCTGCCACAGCCTCCTCATCGCTTGAACCATCAGACTCTGTCTGGGAAGAGACGTACTCTTCAACCAAATCATCACCCACAATTCTGGAGTCGTCAGGTGAACGATGGAGCTGCACAAACTCCTCCCATGAGGCAAGCTTCTTCGGCGAGCTCTTAATGTGCTTGGCCAACTGTCCGATCAGCTCAATGCTTGCCTTACAAGGAGCGCAGGTGTCCGCCGACTGGCGGCACACAAGGTTTAGGGCGTGCCCCGCACAGTAGGTGTGCAGGACGGCGGGGAATTCCGCCTTTATCCGTGTTCTTAATCCGCTATGCACACCCACCATATTTGCAGCACCATCTGTGGCGATCCCGCGGCAATCACCCAAGGGAAGGGAGTATCGCATGAGGCAGTCTTTCACTAGACGTGTGAGACTAGCAGCATCCTGGTCTTTGGTAGAGCACCAACCCAAAAAGGTTTCCACCGGCGTCAGATCGGTGGGACATACCGTCCTCACGACAATCACAACCTGTTCGACCCCCTTAACATCGCTTGTCTCATCGACAACCACCGAGAAAAGTCGTCCGTTGAGGGACGAGGCGACTGCTCTCATTGTTGCTACTCCAATGAGAGTGATACATTCTCTGATGGTTTCTGAGGAAGTGAAGGTGACTTTGCTTGATCTGCTCAGCCACCATTGGAGATCGCTGTTGTGCCTCCTCAACAGTTGGATCAACTGATTACAATTACTATCAGCATGGCTGTGCCCCCGCAACGGTAGATTTTGCCGTAGTGCTGAGCGAACTATGTCGATAATACACAACAGAGCTCTTCTGCCTCGCTTGCACTCATCAGCGGCGGTAGAAACCAGCTGTTTAAGCACGGTACCTCTGCCAGACTCTGTCGACAAGCGTAGCATTGCACTGCCGTGCTCACGAGACTTATCGTGTGCGGCAAACGTTCCATGCTGGCCAGTCACACGACGGAAGTTTGTTACTCCACGGCCCAAGGAGTTGGCAAGGCCATATTTGCGGCATGCCACACAATATGCCGTAGCAGTGAGTGCATCATAGCGGAGCCACCCATAATTATCCAAAAGACGATGAGGAAAGCGACCTGAATTATCGTCAGCTGCCTTATTGGTATCGCTATCCTGAAAGGATTATATAATTTACATATAGTATATTTATGCCAACCATCAGGCGAGAATGCAGGTCACTACCTTGAGGCGCGACTCATCCTTTGATCTATCATCCTCTTTTCCAGGCACCTCAGCAGATGAGCATCTGAGAAGTGGGTACTACCCACTGGGTAGAGATTGTTTGCCTGATTATCGTTTCAAATCCTATGACTTCAAGAAATATTCCCAGCAGATCAACGTCAAAGGTTAATCGAACGGTAGATTAAACTGTGATATTGCCAGCGGCCGCATTGATTTCATTACATTCCCTCCACCCCCAATGGTGCATTTCCAATGGTTTGCTGAACTCCTGCGGCTCCAGAAGAGCTGCTGGCTTGATGGAAAAAAAGACTTGCTGCAGCTTGCAGAGAGGGAAGCTCTTCATCGTACGCCTTCTGCCTCTCCTCTCGCCTACGTTTCTTTGCCCACCCTCCTGCTGACATGATGAGCTCGATAAATAGGAAAGCAAAAAACCACATAAGCTGTAGAACTAAATGACCCAGTTTCATTGATAATGCAGAATCAGATTAGCCAGCTTCCCTTTCCATAATCTAATCCCGCATGCGTGTCACTATAGAATCTCGCTCGCCCGTGGTGACACCACATGACCCATCATGGGTCACGATACATCATAATATGATCATATATCATGTAATGAGAGATATATTATGGAGCACGCTGTGTCTTATGTGGGCACGGTCTATTTGTGGGCTATTGCAGCTGAGGAATAATCTGGGCCGCACGACCAATGCCGGGTGCTGCCGGGTGCCATTCCGGGCCGCCCGCTCCGTGCCGGGTGCTGCCGGGCGAGGTCTCGGGCCGCCCGGCAAACGCCGGGCTGCCGGGTGGGCTGCGGCGCCTATGATTCGCGGTATGCTATAGTCGTTAAATATGTTTTTCACTAGTGTTTTTCATATCACGGGTGGAACTCTATTGTTGGAGTAGAAATATATATGTTCGCTTTCCTCAGCTGAGCTCAGCGGTTTTCTTACTAATTATAGAAGTTTTCATACAAATTTCTGTACGAAAATTTCTCTAAATTTTATTCGCGGAATTCTCATATTGTCATCACCAACAGATGTAGTTGACCATGTGCATATATTCCTCCCACACACTGTCCTTTCGTCTCAGATCGGTGACGAGGGTGTGTCACCAGCAGAACTGGAATGGGCTCTAGCAGCACACAAATTGACTGCGATAAAAGGAGTTAATCTCCCATGTGCCGTTCAGGAACTACTAGTGGCTAGCAGTAAGTCAAATCGACGATATGTATTAATTGTTTATTACGATTTTTCGAATACTGGAGTTTCACTGGTGATATGAAAAACACTAGCGAAAAAAATATATCACCGCGAATATCGCGTTTTTCACAGAGTATTACGCCACTTCACGTAAAACGGTGAAGCTGTACTTATTTCAGGATCTTGTATAGGATCATTTTGTGGGTTGATGATAGTGTAAAGTTGTGAATCGAAACGTGTGCTCGTTTTCTGAGATGGCTACTAGTGAAAGCACCGTTGTCATTTATATACGTATTACTAGTACGAGTATTATTGGAGTTTCTTGACCCTAGTGATATGAAAAACACTAGTGAAAAATATATATTTCCCGACTACTGCATAGCGTGAATATCGCCACTTCACGTAAAACGAGCGAAACTCCATCTATACTAGTATAACCTTCCGTTTTTCATCATTGTCGCGGCACAATGCAAATAATAAGATTTTTACATCCATCTATGTACCCACCGAGAAACACGTGTGACTTGGACGGCCTGAGAATGTGCATACTAGGTGCAAGTATTAGTATTACTGGAGTTTCTCGACCCGTTTTATGTGGAGTGGCGTAAAACTCGGTGAAAAACGCGATATTCGCGGTGCTATATAGTAGTCGTGAAATATGTTTTTCACTAGTGTTTCTCATATCACTAGGGTCACTAGTACGAGTGAGAAAGGCGACATCTTGGAATCCATAGTTCTCTTGCTGGAATCGCCTAGCCAATAGCACAGCGGAGCGAAGTGTTTCACGGTTTGTACTTTTATATTCTATCTTTCTCTAGGAGTCCTGTCACCAGTGATAACTGGAAAGGAAGTCAGCAGTAATGAGTGACAACTCATCATTTGGTGACATCGCAATCCCATACTGAAACTTAACCACTCTATTCCTTATAAGCTGAGAATTATGAAGTAAACAAATAAACATAGTATAACGTACATGCAACAATTGTTTGGAATAGGGAATCGATATTCGGCTTAGGTTCAGATTATTGATATCTTTTATCGTATTATTCGTTCGCAATTCTGTCGGTTCTCTCAGGCACAGCGACAACTGTATCATCAGCGATAGCATCTCAGTTGGAGGAACCGTTAAACTTGAAGACTCCGAGTGTTCGACTGAGTATGACTGTTGAGCTCGAAGGCATCGGGCTGAGCCTTATAGATTCAACTCCTGAGGAGCTACTGTAGGTGTAGGGGAGAAGAATGAAGTATTAATAGCAGTCAGCTTGCCCTTGCATATATAATTATTTTTTTAGTCAGGAAAAAATTTCCAGGAAAATTTCTAGAAGTAACGATATCATGTAGCAGTCAGTTTGCCCTTGCATATATATTTATTTTTTTGTCAGGAAAAAATCTCCAGTAAAATTTCTAGAAGTAACGATATTATATAGCAATATTAACAGCAGTCGGTTCGCTCTTGCATATATAATTATTTTTTTTGTCAGGAAAAATTTTCCAGTAAAATTTCTAGAAGTAACGATATTATATAGCAATATTAACAGCAGTCAGTTTGCTCTTGCATATATGTTTATTTTTTTGTCAGGAAAAATTTTCCAGTAAAATTTCTAGAAGTAACGATATTATATAGCAATATTAACAGCAGTCGGTTTGCTCTTGCATATATATTTATTTTTTTGTCAGGAAAAAATCTCCAGTAAAATTTCTAGAAGTAACGATATTATATAGCAGTATTAATAGCAGTCGGTTTGCTCTTGCTTATATATTTTTTTTGTCAGAAAAAATTTTTTTAGTGAAATTTCTATATTATATAGAAGGTATAGTATAGCAGAATTCTGAGTGTGTTATTGGTATATGATAAACTTGTTGTGTTTGCTTGTGGATCCAACCCCCGAGGGGCTATTTTAGAGCTAAGATGATGATTCTTAGGGGGGAAGGGAATCAATTGATAATAAAGTGGACAGTTCGCTGGTGAAGTTATATTCATTTTTTTGTCACAAAAAAATTCAGTGAAATTTCAGTAGTAAAAACTACGAAGACGTGTGTTTGTTATGAAATTTTTTGGAAAGTTGAATGGCAAAAAATTATGACATTGGAGTTTCACCCGTGATATGAAAAACATATTTTACGACTATTTCATACCGCGAGTATCGCGTTTTTCGCGTGAAACTTCATCATATATTATGTCCTTTTTTCGACCCGAAAAATCTCGAAAAATGTAAAAGTAATTTTCATTTTATTTGCTTTCTAGATACGCTTCAACTCGGCACATAGTGTTGTCGGTGAAAATGGCTGGAAATCCGAGTACTGACTCAACCGTTCAGCTGAGTATTGATAATGTGCAAGTCGACAACCATGTGAAAGGCGGGTGAGTGTGATATGTATTTCACATATTGGAATTTTTTTTCGGCGATATGATAAAACACTGGTGAGAAACTGATTTCACGACCATTGCATAGCGCAAATATCGTGTTTTTACGAAGTATTAGGCCACTTCACGTAAAACGAGTGAAACTCCAATATCGTTGAAAATAGAGTTTCATCAGTGAGATTAAAAACACTAGTGAAAAACACATTTACATTTCATTTTGCGGAAAACGCATGTGAGCGATTAATAACGTGCAGAATACGTGGTGTGTTTTATGTGATGTTTTACCGCGTTCATAAACGTTCATAAATGTTCATAAACGTTCATAAACGTTCATAATCGTTCATAAACGTTCATAATCGTTCATAACGTGTTTACCCAATAAACGTGATATGTGATATGGGTTTATTTGTCCGGTTTAATTCGCAAAGTGTTTTCAATTAACTTCAAATCGCGTTTATCACATGAAGTATTACGTCATTTCACGTGAAACTCCTCTGATCACTTGGTGAGTATAGGTACCAGTGCCGCAAAAATATATTCGATAAATGTACAGAAATTAACAAGGATTTTCCAAAATTTCCTCGCAGTTTTCATATTGTCACCAACACGTGTGGTTGACCATGTGCAAATTTCACCACACTGATAGGTATTTCAAAACACTACTGCATACGAAGACATCAAATTTGAATCGACAACGCGCTGAGGATCTGCTGCCTATCTCGCCTGAGCCGAGCTTCCAGGTGAACAGTGTTGGAGGAATATATGTTTGCTCTCCTCAGCTGAGTTTAGGAGTTTCCACAGTAATTATCGAAGTATATATATGACCTCGGGTAGGAATGTACAGGAATCAAGACTCTCATATGTTTTCTCAGCTGAGCTTGAGAGGAGTTTGAAAGTTCACTAGAGAAAAGTGTACAGAAACTAATAATAAATCAGAGAACTTTCCTCAAAGTTTTCATACTGTCATCAACACATGTAGCTGACGATGTGTAAATTTTCTCCAGGTGATTCCTAGATATTATTATAGAACCCAGTATTCACGTGCTAGGTGAATACTCAACATTTCTTTAGTTTATTTCCTCAGCTGAGCTCGTAAGTTACTCGTTCACATAGGAATTCGGGCAGAAGTGCACTTCGCAGGCCACAATAATTTGCAGAAAAGTTCTCGAAACTCAAATATATGCACACGTGTGCACTGTCCCAATACACAGTCTTCAGTAAATAGTTACATAGCCTTGTCCCTTAGCTAATGTATCGCTTCTCACTCATCTGTATATATATGCCTTTTCTATCTATCCCATTCTGCTCTAGTCGTTGAGTAGGATGGTGCTGTCGTCTTGGTAGTTACCAACAGTGTAGAATAGTGTTGGTCCAACACATGTGCATATGTTTGAGTTTCACTCGTTTAGCGTGAACTGGTGTAAAACTCCGTGAGAAATGCTATATTCAAACTAAGCAGTAGCCGTGGAATATGTTTTTCACTTGTGTTTTCCATATCACTAGGGTGGTGAAACTCCATTGTGTAGGTTGGTGTAGTTCTCATGGCGGGAAATGAGTGGAGGAACATACGGGAGATTCGCAGTCTTAATGTGACCCTGCAACCGTTGGTGATCAATGTTGATCAGAAATCATTCGTTCGAATGCTGAGGTAAGTACCTGGGTTAAAGTCTTATTGTTGTGTAGCTGTTGATATCACCAATACCGCTCCATAGGCATGTCCGCAACACCCCCAATTTTCTGTGAATTAGTTTTATATTAATAGAGAGCACGCCAAATGTGTTTTACGCGTTTCTCGCGGTGTGAAATGTGAAATATGATTTCCACTAGTGTTTTTCATATCACTAGGGTGAAACTCCAGGGAGTTTATTTCTATTTCTATATATGATATCAACTGAATGCTATTGTTGGAGATTCACGACCCGTTCTACGTGAAGTGGCGTAAAATTCGTCGAAAAACGCGATATTCGCAGTAGTTGTGAAATATGTTTTCCCAGTAGTGTTTTTCATATCACTAGGGTCAAGAAACTCCAATAAATCAGATTGCACTTCAATGAACTACACTTTAGAGTATAATCATTCTATGTCTACATTTGCTATTATATCAGGTTTATGATGGAGTTATACAGTCTATTCGAAATCGTGCCGGCCAGTGTGGCGCGATATGTGGCCTCGGTGCGAACTGCGGGGAAGACGGATGAGCAGACCGTCCTGGGAAGGTCCACTGCGAGGACGTCTGCTAATTCGTCTATGGTGGCATATCATAATATGTTGGGTAAGTTGAGGATGGAGTGGTATGCAGAGTAAATATTGTTACAGGCGTCTGATAACAGTGAAGAAAGTGTTCCTGATGTGATGACATTCACATGGGAAGATTCAGATGTTCCTAGGCATATGGAAAAATTCAAAATGAGTTCCTCTTCGGGAACATTGGAGTTTCACCCATTTTACGTGAAACGGCGTAATATTCTGTGAAAAAAACGCTATGCAGTAGTCGTGAATCATATTTTTCACTTGTGTTTTTCTATATCACTAGTGTGAAACTCCATCATCGGTTTCTGAATGATTTCCTCGTGAAGTAGGTACGCCGGAATTTGATGCGAGTCAGAGGGCACCAGCTGACAGTAAAGTTTATATTCAAACTTTTACCTTGGACCCGGTGAGCTGTGGTTTCTGTTGTTGTGAGTTATGACTAGCATGGGGGAAAATATGTCCATGATTAGTCACATGTGTTGGTGAGAATTAAAAAAAATCTGCAGAAATCTCGGATGTAATTTTTTGTACTCTGGAAGATGGGAAAATTTTTAAATTTACAAGATTTTTGATTTTTTTCCGAAAAATTGCAAAGTGTAATTCTCTACACTTTCCTGTATAGTGAGGAACCTCGTGAGTTGAGGTGAGGGAAGCAAACATATATTCCTCCAACTCCGATAGCAGCATCGTTGATTTTCATCAGGTGAGGGTCAACCTATCGCTGCATACGAAGAGTTCGCGGGGTAGGCAAGGGGGAAAGGACGACGATGTGGCCTTGGTAAGCTGAGGAGGTTGATTTATTGGAGTTTCCCCCTAGTGATATGAAGAACATGTTTCACGCTCACTCCGCGGAGAACAATTGCGTTGTTAGATACGCCTTATAATTGACATGGAATATTACACCACTTCACGTTAAACGGATCGTGAAACTCCAACATCAGTAAATAAATTTTTCGATACCACACTTGGCGAAATATTATCAATGATATATTGGAGTTTCACCCGTTTTACGTGAAGTGGCGTGAAACTCGGTGAAAAACGCGATATTCGTGGCCTGTAGTA
>NW_003214825.1:130446-139960 GCF_000006405.1 Perkinsus marinus ATCC 50983 | reverse complement strand
AAACATTAGTGAAAAACATATTTTACGACTACTACAGGCCACGAATATCGCGTTTTTCACCGAGTTTTACGCCATTCACGTAAAGCGGGTGAAATTCCAATATATAATAATATTTACAGTAAGATATGGTTTTATAAATAAGATATTAATATGTAATTAAATCAAGAAAATTCGCCCAATGTTGCCCGTATAGGTGCGGTTGATGAACGCCGCCTTTGAGAACGTCCCGAAGGTGTCGAATTCCCCCATGAGATTTAAGGCAATCACAAACGAACACTCATTTGCTACACCAGCGGAACTCGTAAGCGAAATATTAGACGTTTAGCGTGAGAGCGTCGAGATGTGTTCATTGGAGTTTCACCCTAGTGATATGAAAAGCACTGGTGAAAAAGATATTTCAGGCGAATATCGCGTTTTTCACCGAGTTTTACGCCACTTCACGTAAAACGGGTGAAACTCCATTGTGTGAATTGATTTGCCTATTTTGAATTTGCAAAGAATTGTAAAATGTAGTATTATCGATTTGCACAGTCTTAGTGGTGATGTCGCTAGTAGTTATCTCTATAGATGAAGCTAGTTGTAATTCCGGCACTTTTAAAGTACCGAGCTTACAAGTGGATTTTCATTTTCGATCTTGATTGTAGCATAGTTGAATTTTTATTCAAAAATGTGTAGAAGTAAACTGGGAGGTGGTGGAATATGTACATAATCGAGTATATGTGTCGGTGACAATATGCAAATTTTCTCCACCCCAAGAAAATTAGCCTTGTAAATAGACTTTTGAGAAAAGCGAACATATTTCGGTGTTTTCTCATTGGAGTGAATATTTTGATGTAGACTGCGATTAGTTTTTTTTGTTCATTTTCAGGCATCGGACATAGCCAGCTTTTACGTGCGGGAAGGTATGATGCAATTTCTGAAAATCATCGGCTCCATCGACGTCCTCGGCAATCCTGTGACCTTCCTCAATCGGGTGAGTTCCTCGTATAATTGTTGAGTTTCACGACCCGTTTTACGCGAAGTGGCGTAAAGCTCGGTGAAAAACGCGATTTTCGCACTGTGCAGTAGTCGTGAAATATGTTCTATCACTAGGGTGAAACTCCATTATAGCGACTTCATCTATTTTCCATAGACTATGCATTTTATCACATCTAGTTCTGATGTCGTGTATAAAAGTCTCCTTAGATTGTTTTCATATTGCTAGGTCGGCGACCGAGTAGTGGATTTACTCAGAGATTCAACTGATGCCACTTCTCGAGGTGACTCACATTCCCTCACTACGTCTCTAGGTGGGCTTAACCACGAGGGAATGACGGGGTAATTACTTGTGTAGGTCGCGGGGTTAAATCGATTGGTGCTGGAGTGGTCGGAGGACTGTTCGACTCGTTGTCGAGAATGACCAGTGGCTTACATGCTACTGCTGATGCTATTATAATCTACCTACAGTGGATATGGATTGGAGAGGAAGAACTGAGTGATCGACGTGGGTGTGATATGACGTGTTATGAAGACACAATTGAGGTGAGTTATGGAAGTGATGGTATCGCATATTGGTGTAGGAAAGAGGAGAAAATTCTCATCGGTTTCTGTATACTTCTACTACCAGAATTTGTACGTGAACTTCTATAACTAGTGAGGAAACTGCTGAGCTCAGCAGCTGAGGAAATCGAACATTTATTTACCCAACACTGTCGTGTGTTGGTGTATGTTACTGTTGTTCAGTCGGTGTTGCTAGTGATAAGTTAATCGCTAGGCTGAGCATATTCCCAGCCTGGCATTTTGTATCGTTGATTTGCGATTAAGTGATGCAGTGAGAAAGTATCACAAAAATCTAAAAGTTAAGACACGCTTCTGTGGAACATTTTCTCATTTACAATATATGTTATTATTGTTTTCTTTGATATGTATTTGTTAGTGGTTTGAGGCTCCCCAGCTCTTCTAGCCGTAGACTCAGTATTACCAACCATAAGACTTTGAGAATGGTAAAGGAAAATATGATCTTAACTCTCTATCCTATCCTATCCTAATAAGCCTTTGTGTACTGCTGTGCCAGGGACTCTGTCTCTTGATATGTATTTGTACATTTTTCACCTTCATCTCAGGCCGCGCGTTTGGCTCAACTAGCCATCACTGGTGTTGGTGATGGTATAGTCACGGGCATTCGACTTGCAGTTATCAGGATCTATCGCGGAAGTTTGCTCGCATTTTGGCATCCCTATGGGGCTAGCAGGCATGCTACAGTTGTGGCTTTGATTCCGGTGAGACTCGACGTAGTTCCCAGCAGTTTTGGAGGAGGAATATATGTTAGATTTTTTCAGCTTACCTGAAGAGTTTACAAAGCTATCTATATACGAATCCGAGTAGAAATGTACAGAAAAGAACAGTGTTGGAGGAATAAATGTTTGATTTTATCAGCTGAGCTCAGGAGTTTTCAAAGCTACTCGAAGAATTCGGGCAGGAGTGTTCAGAGAGCGATGAGAGTTCCCCAAAATTTCCTCAGAATTTTGAATTGTAGTAGAATGAGTTTCGCAATGTGAGGGAAAACATACACATGGTCGACAATACGTATTGGTGATAATATGAAAAAATCGGGAAATTCATGTTGATTTCTGGATGTTTGTACTATAGTAAACTTGTATAATAAGTGAGGAAACTCCTGAGCTAAGCTGGGAAAAGCGAGCATATTATCCTCAGCACTGACTTGTATCAGAATACGACTATGTTCTGTTATCTCAGGGAATCATTACAGGAGTCCTCACATTCGCACTATGTTTGATATCGGCAATTCTGCTCGGTGTAGCATCTATATTCCGCGGACTGCGTAACTCGGTGATTGATAAGGACACTGAGTGGGACAGGTAACGTCGGTGTTGGAGGAATATTTGTTCACTCTACTCAGCTGAGCTCGGGATTTTCCTCACTAATTATATATGAATTCGGGTAGAAGTGCACAGAATCCAATGAAAATCTCCCGAAATTTCCTGAGAATTTCAATTTGTAGTCAACTGTGGGGGAAAATTTGCACATGGTCAACTACATGTGTTGGTGACAACGAGAAAATTTCGAGAAAGTTTCGGGGAAGCTTCGAGGAAATTTGGGGGAAATTCTGG
Organism: Perkinsus marinus ATCC 50983; assembly: GCF_000006405.1. Taxonomy (NCBI): domain Eukaryota; phylum Perkinsozoa; order Perkinsida; family Perkinsidae; genus Perkinsus; species Perkinsus marinus. Next base: position 136,850 of record NW_003214825.1, on the reverse strand, counting down.
TGGTTTCTGAACACTCCTACCCGAATTTCTATTATTGGTGAGGAAACTTCTAAGGGATGCAAACACCCGCTCAGGAGCTTCCGCACTAATTACATACGAATAAAGGTAGAAACGTAGAGAAAGCAACAAGAATTGACCACTGCATATTTTCCCACTTGTATTTTTGCCATGTCACTGCTTTTGGTACTGTAGTTCTGAGCATCACCAACAAGTCCGTCCAGCGCTGCATACGACCAGTTGGAGATGCCTCAGAAAGTACGATCCTGACTTGGCCGTTGTGTCTCGTGTGCTACGGCTAGCTGGACCTGAACACGAGCAAAGTCACTCGCATGGGAATGATGGACCGATCGTATATTCTATGGAGTTGCAGGAAAGTGAGTTATGTCGTAGCTTTCACAGCAACAAAAAGCAGTGTGGGGGGAATGTGCATATGGCTAACTGCGGGTGTTGGTGACACTATGAAAATTATGAGAAAATCTTAGGAAATTCACATTGGTTTTTGTAGACTTTTGGCCGAATATGTATGTAAACTTGTTTAATTAGTGAGGGACCTTCTGAAGTTAGTTGAGGAAAGCGAACGTACATTCCTCCAAGACTGATAACACCACGAAGATGTTCGAAGAAAGTTCTCATATGTATATGAGATGTGTAGGAACACGCTAATGTATATGCGATCACATCATGTTGATCGATCACTACAAGTTGGGCATTTTCTTAAGTTCTACTCTTCCCCAGCGTTGGAATATATGTGGGCAGAAGAACTTTTCTCATTTACTTTGGAAGTTGATGAAGGAATACGGGTAGAAGTGTACAGAAACAAACTTCCTCAGAATTTTCATATTGTCATCACCAACAAATGTGGTGCATATTTCCCTCCTACACTGCTTTTTTCCCATATATCGGTTCATACCAGTCAATTGCTCGCTGGTCCTCCTTGGAATTGTCACAAATGCAATTGCAGGAACGTACAAATGCAATTTCGCGCAAGTGCAATTGCTGAATTTGCAATTGCATGCAATAATAATTTTTCAGCGCGCACAGTGTAGACAGCTGAATTCTTAGTGGCGCACAGCAAGGACAATGACACTCCCGATGACACACAGTTGGGACAGTAGCAATCATAACGGCCTACCCATCGTGCGTGATTGCACGTATGTGCATAGCTAATCTCCCATCCCCCCGAATAGATTAAGATAGAGGTCCCCCCGACTCGTGTTATCTACTATGAGTCACGACCAAGCAGCAACTGCATAGTGCGAATATCGGGTTTTCACAGAGTATTCCGTCACCTTACGTGTAACGAGTGAAACTTCACTACAATATAATATGTATAAGCTGGCTCAATGGCGTACTCCCTCAAGAGTATGCTTATGCAGATGGAATGTTCTTGCTGTTGCAGAGTCGACGGTCCGGACGTTCGTTTGCCTGACTCCTGATTCCCTCCTTAAACTTTCTACCAAACATGGCAATGAACTCGAGCGGAAGGTGAATTAAGGGAACTTTGCATGGGGGTGACTTATGTCATCTTTGCTAGATACCATTTTTAGCGATAAAATCTGTTCGAGTCTCAGTCATGAATTTGCAGGATAGCGCGGGCATGAAGTTTGTGTTGACAGTGTCGTTCAGCTCGCCGCAGTTGTTACCTGCTAAACTTGAGACTTTACCAGACGCACCGATTCTGAATGATGTGATGATGGTGAGTTCAGTCTGTAGACGATGATTTTGTATACCAATTCGACATGCACATGTGCGTTTTCTATTCCGGGATTAATGATAGTGAACAACTTGTCGCTATCATAATCTCGAAAGGTTACCATAATTACATCACATGTTCATAGCAATGTTCACATTTGTTTATACGATATTGAGTCAGATTGGTTCTTGTTAGTTCCCGAGAACACGTTTTTTCACAGTTGCATATCCAATAGACACACTTTCGTGTTGACTAGGTCTGCATACATACTGAGTGTGAGATCTTTATCCTTCCCAGGGGACACCCGCTGGTGCAACTGATCGGCGACCCATACAGAAAGCCTTGGAAGAAGCCTCGGAATACAAGACGATTAGAGGCAGTATTGGCTCGGACGATTATGAAGAGGTAGGATTTGTGTTGTTTTTCTCATCAATTCGGTTCCTATTATCAACTGTCGTTTGTGCGCCCTATCTGCTGAATTGCTTTCTGTGCGTCTGCGTGTTGATGTTGTACGCAAACCCAAATTCTGGTATGGATCTTCTACACTTTGAGTTTTCTCGAGCGAAACAACCGTCTCGAGAGATTCGGAGCTTTTCATGAACATCCTAGCGTTCGCGAACAGTGTGAGTAAATACGAACATGGTCAACAAAATTCTGGTGACAATGTGAAAATTCTGATAAAATTTCTGGGGGTCCTTATTGGTTCCTGAACACTTCCACCGGAATTCGTACGTAAACTTGTAGAATTGGCGAGGGAAACCTGAGCTCACTCGAGGAAAGCCAACATATATTCCCCTGCTTGTGAAAGACAATATCGTATGAATTTCCCCTGGTCGTTTCTAGGGGCACTCAGAGCCCCTTGGGTTAGTGTAGTGTGTAAGTTGAAGTTATTCAGGTATTACCAGTTCTCAAAGAAGAGTTTGCCGTTCTCGGTGAAGGCCCGCTATCTGGGAGCGACGAGAGTGATGCGGTATGCACATGAGAATCTTCTATCTTATCCGATTCGTGGCTTTATGTGTTAAAATTCTCGCAGTGGGCTGTGAAATTCTCTACAATGTTTTGTGAACGGTGTGGCATGGAAAGTGTGAGGAAACTTTTTAGTTGCATTCTTTGTGAACTAATTAGTGAGGAAATTTCCCAATCCATGTACTGAGATTGAGTACAGGAATAATATTGCTGCTGAATCGGCGTATTCATGCTCAGATTCGTCTGCGCTTCCAGAACTGGGCCGAGGTCTCTTCTTTGTTTGACGAGTTAGCTCAAGCACTGAAGAAACACCATGCGGCGCGGCGGCTTGCCATAATCTAGATCAACCGTCATGAGAGATTACTGCTTGTGTATTCAGCGCGATGCTGATGTCATGTTACTGCCGAGCATGAGAATTCACCATTTCGGTACACTCAGATTTCAGGCATATCAATGCTATTTCCTCCACTGTTTTTGGGTTTGAGAACTCTGTTAAAGGGGAAGCTATTTTGGTGTAGTTGCGTCAGTTGAGCTCCCAAGATACATATCGTTTGAAAGAGCGTAGTTCGTGTATTCTGCAAAAAAGGTTTAAATGGTCTTGTACTCGCTACAACTGTTGTGCGCTGTGATTTTCAAACAGTCACGTGCCGGACTGGTCCTTCGTCATGGATCGTGATCTGGTTGAGAAGCTCCTGCTCATCACAGTCAGCCCCTAGAAAGCCTGGGTTGCAGCCTACCAAGCGGAGGAGCGAGATCCAAAGGGAGTGATTCGTCTTACTCGGGCTCGTACCCGAGCTCAGAGTGCTCAAGCCCCATATCGGTGAGATAAAGAGCCACTAAATGTTATTGTATTATTGATCCGACTCAGAATCTCGAGGAGGAGGTCATTGTCGATAAGAGCCAATCAAAATAGGCACGCATTATGCGTGCAGTCGGAACTTGTAGTTATATGATGCTCATGCATGATGATGGCGATTTTTTTCTGGACTCAGCGGGAGTTCGAGGTAGTCGGTGCATTGTGATCTTCGCGTTGAATTGATCTCAGCAATAACGTAATCACGTTTGGCAAAATCTGAAACCCGCGAGCTAGGGACAGCGATCGCACAGCATTAAAAACTATAAATTATAGTTTTTACTCCAGATTCGAGGCTTTAATTCGGATGTTGAGAGAGCAATGTTCCCGGAATATCAATGGCAGGTTCAAATTTCTGGAACCCCAAAACCCGAACATGTAACGCTGCTTGTTAGGTAGCCGAGTGTCCTATTGACATGCGCGATCATGTGTCTGCCAAGCGCTAGCGATCTCAATTCCGACCTGGTGTTGTTGACTTCGGAGCGCACCCTGGTGCTGCTGCAGCACCTGCTGCATGCGTCGCAATACAAAACAATGGTCCTGACCTACTATTTCATCATGATATGGTGAGTCTGATGCCAAATGTTGATTCCGCGAATAGATTGGCCGTCTGCTATAAGTTCAGCGAATATTGTGCAGTGCACAATGTGCACTCCCAAAACGTCCCATGGGCGTGTATGAAACGGATGCCATCTCTTATATGCCTACTTACCCGGTAAGTCCCTTGTCACAGTAAGTCTTACCGTGACAAGGGAGTTGTTGTTGTTGATCTAGCGGTAGGACCGGGACTAGAAAAATGAGGCTGGTACTCTAGATGCAGCCTTCAATGTTGTTCGCAAGAGTGATCGCTCGGCAATCGAGATGAAGTGCCGTCAATTGAGAAGTTCTACAATTTGTGAAAGAAATCCGCGGCTTGAACCAGTGGAGAAGTGCGCAAAGGTTGCACCTGCGTGTTTTTGTCTGCATAACCTCCAAACAATGATGGGAGAGGAAGACGACAACGCGAATAACGAACATGCATTAGAGGATATAGAAGCCAATGATGTGGAGCCGGGCTTCGAAGAAATAGCGGCTCGTGCCGCGTACGTGGCTTTTCAATTTGACGAAGCGGGCGAGTAGGATGTAGCACTGTACATTGTGTTACTGATTTAACACAGGATGAATATGTAACACTTTATTTTTTCGGATTTATTCCCGATGCTTAGCTCAATAGGCGAACACTCAGTGTTCGCCACTGTTCGCCGAACAGCGTGTGATATAATCCGTAAGTCAGTAGTTAGAACGTGATACACGCTACAGTGTATCGGGCGCGCGTAAACTACTCAATCAGCTCACTGTCTCAAGCTCAGGGTTGTGCCGCCGCGGAACACCGTCGGTACCAGAACTGGCTGTGAAACGGGTTTGAGTCAGTCGGTGAGTCGGGATGTGACTCATACTCAGGGTTAGATGGGTGAGTTAACTCTGATTCGCGAGTCAGATGCTGATTCACATCTGGCTTGAACGATTTAATAGGCTGTATACTAGATCGTTCAAGCCAGATGTGAAATTGTATACTGTATACATGCATCACTGAATCATTCAGTCTGACTGCGTTACTAACATTCAGAGGAATCCAAATTACAGGGACGGTTTCTTTCTTCACTCTTCCAATCGACCCGAGTAACTCGAGTATAACAATAAACTCGTAACCAAAGCTTCCAAGCAACATATGCCTCTATCAGAAATCGCCCTTGAAATAAGTAACGTTCTTGGGGAACGTCTCGTTCTTTCATCGACAAAGAATAATTATCCTACGCTCGCTCTGAACGAGTCTCATCATCACAGTTATGTGATTTATGTTATGAGAAAGAACAGATCAGCTGGATACAACTGTACTGAAGTACGAAAAAAGCTTTGGACATCGATGTCGAGATAGACGTTGATCATCCTTGCCAGAGTTGACCAGAGAGGAAGGAATTGAATGCCTGCTGCATTCCTTCTGGCGCGTCTAAGATCATATCATGTCCCGAGTTGATCACCTGAAATTATAAATTCAGCCTTCAAGCGAGAAACGGCCCTGAGTGCGTCCTGCTCAATCTTTCGAATAAATTGAATTCGACATACATTAATAACTGCAAGGTGTGCTCCGTTAGCGAACGAGTAGCGATAGTACTTTCCAAAGACGCCAACTCGAGGAAACTGAAAGATGACAAGCCTCAAAGCAAATAACGAACATTGAGCCTGAGATAGCTCACTTGCAGAGTCCGACGCAGAGACGAGGAGAGCTTCGAACCGTAATTGATTTGGCCATTCAAAGAGAAGACCCATTTCTCTGTACCACCGTAGTTAGTCACGAAGTCCTCAGCGCCATTGAGGATGAATACCTGGTTCACACTGTGGGATGTACGACTTATCAGTTTTAGTCTTATCCTATTATCAGTGATAGAGGCCACTTATATCACGAATCACAGAGCCCTCACCTTCATTCCTTGATCTAGTAGTTCATTTACGAAGTATGTTGTATCGTAAGCCGCGTAGGGTCGGAAATCACTGAATACCTGAATATCGTAGAATCATAACAATCCCCGCACTCAATGCGGGATGCGACAACAGACTTCATCATTCTGCATCTGAAAGCTCTTTGCAACTCCCAGCTCATCCTGAACATTCTTTCTGTTCAGAAGCTTCTCTACCTGAAGACAAAAACATAATTCTCGACCTCTCCTGGGGCAAACGAGAAGTGAGAGTCCGAGTAGAATGCAGGTCGATCTCCCTTATGTGGGAATCAGAAATCTGAAGTGATGGCGGCGGGTTTACATTTCCAGGATTGAACTTGTAGAACCGTGATTCACGGCCGTCTTCGGTGCGCACATCGTATCTAAAGCGAGAGATTCTCGTCGAGAGTAAAATAGT
>NW_003214825.1:128557-130346 GCF_000006405.1 Perkinsus marinus ATCC 50983 | reverse complement strand
AACAACAGCCCATATGTACACGATATGTATGGCCACAATATGTGTGTGTTTCGCCTAACGGGTTTGGCAGCTGTTGAGTCCCAGCTGGATCCGCATGGCATGGTCCATTGAGCCCCATGGCGATACCGATACTGCTATCACCAAGGCCACCGCCGATAAATATGAAAGTAGGGGCCTTGCTAGGTTCCGCATCGGCTTCAATAGCCACGTAGAAGTATCTGCAATAGTTGTCTTTGAAAATGGCGTAGACAAGCGGCACCAACCTGTTCGATCCACCCACATGCACATATCCAGAGTGCTGCTTTCCGACACTTGAATGGCACAAGGGGCCCGACCGAACCGTGACTGAACCTGAGATGACACACCTGAGAAATTCGTGAAGAAAACGGCTCCCATGAAATCATCTCTCTGTCCAGCGATGGCTCAGATAAGCATTTCATGGACGATGTTGGAAACCACAACTCGTGAGCAATCGTACGAGAATCTTACCATTGCCTTGAGCATGGTCTCTACCATTCGTCGCTTGAATCATCATACCCACAGTCACAGTAGCAAATATGAGCATTTGTAGGGCGGTCATGTTATTCAATAGGGACTTTCGAACAAATAATCTCCGCTTGGCAGAGCTAACGACGGGACTTATACCATAACACGCCAGAGCGATTCTCTATAAATTGATGAAAGGTAAAGGTTTCATGAGCAGTTAACAACTGGCTGGTGCCATTGCCACTGATGCGGGTATGGGAAGAGTTCCTCGTATGTGGACTATGGTCATGGAAAAACATACAACTACCAGAAGAAAACGAGATGGGAAGACTGAAGCTGGCAGCTTCAAGCTGCGCTACGTTTGCCCCCAGAGAGAAAGGCAACACCTGACTAACTACCCCAATCGTGGAACACCAACGCGAGATCCACACCTTGTGCGTTATACGGCCTGTGTATCATACAAGTGTGGATTTGTCCGGCCGAGGATTTGTGTTCCACATTGGAACGCGGGAACACGAAGAAATCCAGGACGCGTTAAGGTCCTTCATCACGTGTGGAGCTCCTCGCGAGGCATGCGTCATGTGACTTCCATCTGGAGCGTTTTACGTGTTACCGCGATCCGCCTGGGCGATTCAAAGTTGACGTCGAACAAGGTAGGAGTTACAGACTTTGAAGTTGGCTGATATTTGTTCGATTCGAAACGGTGAAATGGCCAGACACCAGAATGTGCTCTCTGAGAGCAGCTCTCAGGGCACTGCTCTATGTGCTGTCACTGCACCATATGATCTCCATTTGCGGGCGAATGGACCCTACTGTCTACAGTAGACAGTCTACTGGGTCACTATTGCTTTTCCACTAGTACAAGAGGAAATCATGAATACTCATACTCGGGAACCAAATGCGAATGAGAAGATCAAGCGATTGATTGTTCATGCCTCACAAAACACAGGTCGGTGGCGTCCACCCTTTCTGCAAATACCCTCAATGAGGGTCCCTCATCGACCCCGTATTGGTGTCTGATGGGGAGCAATACGCGTAAGGTCCGTCAGAGGTCGCGGCGACCTGGTCACCGAACCTTCTCTTCCGCCGTGGAGCGACTCTGCCCTCCTCGAGACGTTTTCCAGTCGTATCTTCCATGAGACGGAGCTCTTGAAGGAGGGCCTTTCTCTGAGTGGAAGACTACGACTGCTCGTGTTAGAACGAGTGTCTCATATATGCAAAGTGTGCGAGCAAAGAGCAAGAGATATTTGCTTGATTGTTCGGATCACTACTCCTCTCTGAGAGGACCTCTCATCGACCATGT
>NW_003214825.1:125585-128457 GCF_000006405.1 Perkinsus marinus ATCC 50983 | reverse complement strand
TGAGAATTCAAGTATGTCACAATCCAGATATGTTACAATCAAGATTGACAATGAAAATCCAAGTTTCTCAAAGTTCAATTATGTTACAATCAAGATTGACAGTGAGAATTCATGTTTGACACCGGCAGAATATATCACAATCAAGAATGACAATAGACCATACAAGTTTGACAATACGCACACAAGTTTGACAATACGCATCCAAGTTTGACACTTCAACTCGACATGTTGGCATACGGTTCAAACTGATAATTGAACTTTGACAAACTTGGATTTTCATTGTCAATCTTGGTTGTTACAAAATAGAAAAGTGACAAATTTGGATTCTCATTGTCAATCTTGATTGCAACAAATTTAGATTGTGACACACTTGGATTCTCATTGTCACTCTTGATGGTAACATTGTCATTCTTGTCTGCTCACTTGTCAAACTTGCACGGGAAATGGTGTAGTGTGCGTTTTTGATGAGGGAAGTCTCATCTATCGCAGATCACCTGAAGGAGACGAACATAGTGCCGTCCACCACCAGCTTTCTGCCAGCTTACTTCTTGGATGACATGCTTTTGGGTTGTCGGCGTCGACCGCACGTGCCAGGGAATACAAAAGCGAGTCGCTCTAAGCGACAGAAATGTCAGGATGTTGCTCGCTGCATATTCGTTGACCAAACATACGCCTGCGACGTATCCACCAAACTGCGCTGTCCAAGCCCCCATAATGTCGAGAACGAGACCATTGTCGCCCGAGCGGGATCCCTCGGGTTCTTCGTATACCTCGACAACCAGCCCCGTGGTAGTAGTTCTCAACTTTTCCTTGCATTTGAGTTGGAGTTAGAGACGTTGAGAAGCTTGAAGTCCACATACGCACTGCTACTAGCAGTCTGCTAGACTTCGAGAGTAGGTTCATGACCTTCTCGTCCGGTACTATATTAGGTGGAACCATACCGAGTTTCTCGGTTAGGTTCTTGACAAGCTTGTCGATGTTGACTTGAGGGCCGGACGATGACGAAGTCGCGGCATCTAGTTCTCTCTGGCCACGTTCCAAAAGCCTTCTTGCTTCAGCTGAAGCGGCCCTGGCACAGGCGATGATCATCACAAGCTGAACCTGGGTCACGCTCGTGCCGTTGTTGTCAGTGAGTGCCCGCTGTGAGGCAGTTGCTGTAGGACTTTGAGTGACATCGGTCCCGGGATCCGTGGAAGATGCTGCAGTACCAGGGTTCGATGGCGACGGGGGGTCGCTAGCGCCGACTTTCTGGGTCTCCTGGTGATGGGCCGAAAGCAGTTTCTCCCAACCGTTCTCGCTCATGGAAGCCAAAACTCCGAACGGGCCATACCATTCTCCTGTATGGCTGAGCATATGAAGTCTGTCTCGAAGGTCGGTGTTTCAAACACCGACCATTGGTCGGCGACCAACACCGTTTCCAAACCTTTCAAGACCTTCTGAGTCGCCGATGGGATACTATCGTCTTCGAGTGACATTTCAAGTACACAAATAAATGAACGGTCCTGTGCGACAGGGATATGTATGCTGCGAAACTAGAACCGTATCTATTCGAGGTTCACCTCCCGACAAGAAGGACTTGAGTTGTACAACTAACACATGTTGTACTGAGGATCGTGATATACGATTCCATCGCGAATTTCCTGGCCGCAGCCTGCAGTCGGGTTGGACCACGGGCTGGTAGCCAATTCGGCAGGTATTACTCACGAGGTCAGTGCACTTGCATATTATGGGCCCGCCGGTCCCCCCGAGTACATGTATTTTGTCCGTTGTAGGTTATAATGCAACAGGTGACACTCTCCCGCACGTGTGACTGAATGCTCCCCTCATTGGCAATAAGCTGTAACGCTGGCCTACGATAACTCACTGTTGCCAGTTACTGCCAGTCAACACGAAGCCGAATTAACAAATATCCTCTCATTTCGCATATTTTCAGTGTTTGTTCGTCCTTTGTTCAAATGATTTCTCCTCGACCAGTTGAGCTCTCGACATACCACATACCCTTTGGAAGTGTGTAGATCGTATACTCTGCGATAAATATGAATCTAACCTCAAGAGAAAGATGACTCTGATTCTCGTTCCCATAGGATTATATATCATCTTCATCTCCATAGATTTATATATTAATCTATAAGTGCTTGATTCACGTTACTCTTCAAGCACCAAGGATCAACTCCGTGTACTCAACTCGTCATAGATGAACAAACATTGCACAAAGCTCAATGGTCAATTTTGCATTTATCCTTTTCTAACACCCAGGATGAAGCCAGCCATAAAGCTTCCCGCAGCAATCCCTGTGTTTTCCGTCAGATAGTTGACCGCCCGTACCACTGCCTGAGACAAACAGTGCCCACAAATTTTTCGAACAGTGAATAGAACAAGGAGTTTGTTAACAGAACACGACGCTCCCGACGCATAATGTCCTTATTCTTCCGATGAATTACTTGCTACGATCCCCAGGTTGCCTGTCTTGAAGAGAGTCTCTTCATAGAATACCAAATCATAACTTTTCTATTGTTCTAGAGGAAGTCAGAACGCAAAAACACGAATGTGGCAAATTAATTGTCACAAGACGAAGATAACGATAAATGGAAGTGATGGACTCCTCACCTCCCGTGCGTCCATCTCAGTAACTTCGCCGTCACCATCCATGTCGAGACCTCTCATCACGTCACGCTGAACCTGATACAGTTACCAATAGGAGTTGAACTCTTAGTGCAATCCTGTAATCTTAAAGTTCACGAGCCGGACTCAGGTGTGCCCCACCTACAGCATCCCAATTAACATTCACATACCCTGCCTGAGCAGCTGCCTGGAATGTTACAAAAACCACACCAAAGGTCACCGCTGCCGCCTTGCCGACCTGAAAATATCA
>NW_003214825.1:115708-125485 GCF_000006405.1 Perkinsus marinus ATCC 50983 | reverse complement strand
CAGATTCATACCTGGCCTATCTCTCCCTCAAGGTTTTTGTTCCAAGCAGACTCCTGATTTATCGGGTACCACTTGATTCCCCAGTGTGACTCCCAGATCGCCAACTACTGTGAAGCTGTGGGTACCGTCTTGGACTCGTGAATCAGGTTGCAAATGCAGTATTGTGACGAAGCCAAATCCTCTCTTCGAGGTTCTCGGCTTCTACGCTTGTATTAGCCAGCGTAGATCAAGGTGGAGAGGAACTGCATAGAATCTCGGTGTGCTTGCCGTTGAAGTTTGTGCAAGGTTAACTTCGCTACTCGCATTTGACAACAGCCATAATTCAAGTGGATGGCACCGTGCTTATTAGACTGTATGACAGCATGTTATCAACAGTAGAATTCAACTGCTGTCGGGCTCCGGTCACCCGAGGCGACTCACTATAAGATCGGCGAACCGGAAGGTTCACAGCTTGATATATTTATTGATTTATTGCTGAAGACTCATAGAATATCAAATCAATCAACCTGGGGGATAGTTTTTCTCAGGTCATGTTAACCAAGGAGCTCGACATCCTTATGGACGTCGACCCTTTGCCTAGTAGTGTCATTGACAGCTCTCAATAACACTGACTTGGAACAGATTACGGAATTTTACGAATACCGAGGACGTGCCAGTGAGTTTAAGGGACTATTCTTACCTTTTTCAAGAAGAAGCCACTACAGAATCCTGAGATCATACCGAAGCTCAGGGGTTCAGCCACTTCGCCGAGATTCGTCTCGGACATCACCTGAATCAAATCTTCCGCGTGTGGAATGAAGCTCCACTATCGGTGATAGTAGGCCGAGCGAGAGTTGCAGGGAATAAAGAATTTTCTGAGTAATTCGTAAAATTTCAATTCAGAGAAATGAATAAAAGCGACAGCCAAATCCCGATCTTGCATTAGAACACTGCTGTGGTCACCTGCGATAGGTTTCGCTGCTCTCTTTTTGGGGGGTCAATCAGTCTCTGTCCGACCATCTTTTCTTCAGCCCAACAATGATTCACTCGCAAGGTATCTCTAGCCATGCCTCCCGCAATCAGAGAGGCTCCGGTGACGCCGACGAAACGTCGAAGAGTATTTGCTCGGAAGAAACAACAACGAGCAAATCCGCTCATAAATCCTGCGGAAACCATCCAATTACGAGACTCGGCACCCCGAGGCTGTCAGAGCCGAGATAAGAGTGAAAAATGCTCGATGGGGTAACACAACTGAACCGGAACATAACCTCTGAGCGGTGGAGGAATATATGTTCGCTTTCCTCAGCTGAGCATAGGAGTTTCCTCACCAACTATAGAGGAAGTTCACACTCGAATTCAGGTAGAAATGTGCAGAAACCGAGAAAAAAATCCCCAATTTCTTCTCACCAACAGAGGAAATTGACCATGTGCATGTCTATGAGAACTGTTAAACCCCAAATTCAACTACAAAAAGAAACATGATATCAGCCCATCATATCAACCATCAGATCCTCTCGAGTTCTGAGAACCCAATTATCATCATCTCCACGTTGTTGTGAAGCGAGACGCTTCCGTTTGATCGAACAGAACGCCTCCAGATCGTCCATAGCCAAGGCCTCTACAGAAACAACCACACATCGGAGTTTCCCCCGTAATATGAGAAACACTAGTGAAAAAATATCTCACAATTCACTCCGCGGAGAACAATTGTATTATCGGTCGCGGAAACATACACGTCTTGAATTTGCATGGAATATTACGCCACTTCACGTTAAACGGGTGAAACTCCACTGAGTGCGTAAGTTTCGAACAATATGATCAGAAGATACCACCGCGGTAATTCACCCGACGAAATGGCAAGCGCAGGTTCGAATCCCAGTGTAGTCATTCTATGCTTGATAAGCATAACAACTCAATAGTGTTGGAAAGTATGCATATCTTCAATTGCATGTCTTGATGACAATATAAGCATTCTGGGGAAATTCTGCGAAATTCTTTTTATTCATACGAATTCAGGTAGAAGTGTACGGAAACCAACAAGAATTTCTTCAGAAATTCCGTATTGTGACCAACACACGTAGTTGACTACATGCATTTTTCCTACCCTGAAACTCACCCTCGCAATCTAACATCCCATGCATTTTACACGGCCAATGTACACTACTCTCAGCTCTGAACAATATAGGCACCGAAATACGATCCTCTCCTGTTGATCCCGGCGTTGCTCGGTGAACCTACAACTACCCCATTATACACAAATGTTCAATACTAGCGATGATGCTCAGCGCAAATTCTCTGAGTGCATCTCGATCTTCTTCAGAACTATAATAATGTCAGAAACCAACTTTTCCTCGTTCGTGTCGATAATTCATCCGCTAATTCGCCGAGTATTTTCAATTCATATCGCGAATATCGCGTGTTTCGCATGGAGTATTACCCCACTTCGCGTAAACCGGTTGAAACTCTAATGATAACAGTATGCTGCATAGACGAGAAAAAGTTATAATAATGAACTATGCACCACAACTTCCCAACTACGCACAAACATTCGATAATCCCACTGAAGCCTAGCGACGGTTCTCAGTGCAAATCCACTTAAGAGCATTCACTAAGATCTGAGTGCATAACGACGTTTTTCGACAAAATTTTCTCGTTTGTAGCTTATTATTGATAATCACAGTATTATGAAATATGCTAAGCAAAATAGTAATAGTAATAATGAATATGATGATACTATTACATATTATTACATTACTGTTACATTATTATTACCGAGGTTTGGCCGCACATTCCGGAGCTGCTGAGCTCACTGCTATACTCCTATACTAGGGAAAAAGGAGGGCTGCTATATACAAACGGGTATGATTTATAAACGATTGAAATTACATGGAGTTTCACCCGTGATATGATAAACGCTAGTAGAAAACATATTTCACGACCGCTACATAGCGCGAATATCGCGTTTTTCACCGATTTTAACGCCACTTCACGTAAAACAGATGAAATTTCAATCCGCTGCAGTGACACCTGCACCCACATACCGTCGCCGGAATTTTATCATCAGAAATGATACTCATAAAGTCGCCGGGGAATACCACAACCGACACGTCGTCCGAAACGAGTTCATCAACAGGTCGCCATCCATCTTCTGGACACAGGATCTCGAGTGAGGATCCTCCCCCTCCAGTGCATGCTATAACCTGAATTTCAAGACCCTTATCTATTATCTGCGGATCAGGACCATTTCACGGCGCAGAGCGCCTGTGTACGTACGTGCAACTGTATAGTATGCACATGGTAAAATACGTGTGTTGGTGAAAACACATGGAAACTTCAAGGAGTTTTGAGAGATTCTTGTAGGTTTCCGAAAACCTCCACTTCAATTCGTCTGTGAACTTGTATAACTAGTGAGGAAACTGCTGAGGGAAGCAAAAATACATTCCTCCATCACTGACGGTAATAATGGACAGCGCACTTCGAGCAGAGAACCCACCCGTTCTACGTGAAGTGGAGTGATGCTCTGTGAAAAGCGCGATATTCGCGGTGATATGCAGTAGTCGTGAAATATATTTTTCACTGATGTTTTTTTCATACCACTAGGGTCGAGAAACTCCACTGTATAGAGGTTAGTTCAACGCCTATGACTGTTGAGACATTTCAAACAACGTTTGGATGAGCACCTATACGGAATGTGATTCTCTTTTGTTTTAAAATTATGGTTGACATTATAATGCGTGGTCTCGTATATTCACGTACATGATAAATTACTTATAATTGATAACATCAATAATTATATAATATATATCAATAGAGTTCCACCCATGATGTGAAAACATATTTCACGACTACTACATGTCACCGCGAATTTCGGGTTTTTTCACCGACTATCACGCCACTTCACGAAAAACGGGTGAAACTCTACTATACACCCCTCCACATATACCGCATATAATACGGTTGCAGGTTTTCTGGTTTGGTAGACTCTGGTCGCCGATTCAATTCGAATGCTAGTTGTACTAGCACTTTACTTTTTTTCATGCTAGTTGTTTATTCAGTTACGGTGATATGAATCTGTCGGGCTATCCCAGGTGGATTTGTATTCCGTACCCTACTTCGTATGCGCTTGAGGAAAATTCAGCACTTCATACCGCAATTTTCCATGAAAACGGAATGTGACCATCTCCCCTACCGTAAAGAAACTAGCATCGGTATGGGGGCCAAAACCCCCATCGCGATAGTGACAGAATCGTATCGTTGAATTCGACACGCCATCTTTCCGCTCTTCCATTGGCAGCAAATCAACACATTGCTCGAGGGCCGTAGCACCTATCCCATAATTTTGCTAATTTCATCAAAATCGAAACAAAAGCGCACGCCCACTATTGTTTCCGGTCAAGTATCTCTCGATGGAGCGACATAGCGCCTTCGTGATTCCACTAGCGATCGCCACATAGGCCAGCACAGGAACTCTCACCCGGGATGAGTCAAACCCTAGCGGAATAAGTCTACTGCCACCTCGCGCATAAGCGAGATGGAGATCTACGAACTCCGCAGAACCTCGATGAGAATACCTGAAAGATTTAAGTTAGTGATAGTTACTATCACCGTCGTCGAATATGTGTTGATGACAATATGAATTTTTTGGGGATATTTTCATTGGTTTTTTTACACTTCTATTCGAGTTCTATAATCAATGAGGAAACTCCCGAACTCAGTTGAGGGAAACGAAAATCTATTCCTCCAGCCTCTTCTCGAAACGATGCTATCTACATTCAAAAGAAGATTTAATCATTTCAAGCCTCCCAGGGAAGCTCCCCGACGCGCGTAGTATGGGAGTATCATCATTTGCGATTTCACCTATAATTCTGGAAAGGATTTTCTCTTCCCTACAGACTTATTACATAATATAAGATATTAATATATGATATTTCTTTATCTCCATTTTTATAATAATGATAGTGTTAATAGTTCATTGGAGTTTCACCCGTTTTACGTGAAGTGACATAAAACTCGGTGAAAAACGCGAAATTTGCGCTATGCAGTAGTCGTGAAATATGTTTTTCACTAGTGTTTTTCATATCACTAGGGTGAAGAAACTCCAATATTAATAGATGTCCTCTAAATATATATAAATAACGATATATGGTATATTAATAAAGTTTCACGACCCGTTTTACGTGAAGTGGCGTAAAACTCGGTGAAAAACGCGATATTCGCGGTGATATGCAATAGTCTTGAAATATATTTTTCACTAGTGTTTTTCATCTCACTAGGGTCAAGAAACTCCATTGATATTGAAACATGTATATTTACTAATATTAACTCGTATTATCACCCAACAGGTCGCCCTTTGAGCTTCTTCATATTTCCCCCTCCCGCGATTCGTTGCTTTTCCTCTTCATTTAACGCAAAGTACTCTGCGACCTCGCCGAGCATTCTATGCTGAACTCGGTGATGGTTGTGACGAACCACGAGGAAACCGCGTAACTGAAGTATAGTGTTGGAGTAGGAGTATATACTTGGTTTCCTCAGTAGCTGAGCTCGGGAGTTTCCAAAGCTAACTATTCGGATAGATAAGAATTCCCTCGAAATTCTCGAATTGTCACCGGCAAATGTCGTTGTCCATGTGCATACTTTAACAATAGTGGAGTTTCACCCGTGATATGAAAAACACTAGTGAAAAACATATTTCACGACTACTGCATATTGCCAATATCGCGTTTTACGCCACTTCACGTAAAACAGGTGGGACTCCGATGAATAGTAATCATTGAATAATCTTTCACGTATCATTTTATTTCTATTTTTCATTTATTCAGAATCGATTTTGTGGTAAACAATATTCCCAGGAAAATCGATCTCCGTAGAAAACTGATATCACCAATATGTCGCTTCGTCCTCCACTGCTGTCACTCTACAATATTAGATACTCTCCCGATGTACAATACTCGCAAATGCAAACGCTCATATGCAACCCGGGGAGTGAAAATTCATATATTTCCCTCCAAATTCAGTACTTAATTAGAGTACTGTTACTCTGGTTTGATCAACACCTACTTTCAATTCATCGACAACAATCTTGTCGATATCCCCATCCGGTGATGCATCCATGGATATTTCTTCCGCCACATGGTCGTATAAAAAAGTTCGCTTTTCGCTCATTGGAGTTTCACCCTAGTGATATGAAAAACACTAATGAAAAACACATTTCATATATCACATGGCGAAAAAGGCGTAAAACACATATGGTGTTTCCACTCACGTTCCGCGAGTGGGATCTTGCTAGTCGTTGTCTTACTCCTCAGGTGTTTGTGTTAGAGCCTCCAAGTAGCGCAACTAGGGTGAAAGATTTGAGAGAAATTTTCAGGATCCCCTCGCTTTCCTCCCGAGAGGAGTGACCGCCACTATTGAGTTAACCGCATTGACCCCCATGGAATTACATTTCCAGGGACGAGTTCGACAAACTAGGACTAGTTACAGTGGACCAACTTACTAGTCGCAGCTTATTCCTGCTATCTTGTGCTATCTTAGTATAAATGTGTACGTAAGCACATAGCGAAAATCCTACCATGGGTCGTACTGCAAGAAGGAACTCAGTCTCAGAGGAGCTCAGTTAGCTTCACCCTCTCTCATTGTCCTGTCGTCTCAACATCCGACCGAATCTCCCCCCCCCCCGCAGTGTCGATCAACTTGTGCTATCTTAATATAGATATGTACGTAAGCACATAGCGAACATAAGGTCCACATTGATGTTTTGTATACTGCTGTACCTCAACCTACTGTGCATTGAGTTCTACGAGTTATACAATGGCAACTTGATCAACAACCAATCACTACACCTTTTCAATCTCAAATTCAGCAAATGAAGGGTGAAACAGATTAGAAAAATGAAATTTGATTTTAGTCGGATGAAAAGAGTTTTTCACCGAGTGAAAGTTCAAATTCGAAATGAAAGTTCGACTTTCGTAGACCACTAAAAAATGAAAGTTCAAATTCGTAAACGAAATCTATGAATTCGGAAACACAAGTTCAAACTAGTCAAACCACTGAAAGCTCATTTTCACGCACTTACACCACATCTCGATATGCGCTATTCACACTCCACGAGTTGACAACTCGCACAATGTGCGAAGACTGCTCGAAGTACTTCTCAAATGTGAACAGTTATTGCACTGAGTGAGATTCACGGGTAGTTCTCCGGAACGAAAAAAGTTGAAGTCGAACGATACGCACATCCACAACATATAAACGGCGTTTCAAACCACCGATCCGAGTTGAAGAAATTCCGGTATAACCGTGTATTAAAAAAATAACAAAAAACTCTAGAAGACGTTCCTCCCATACTTAATTTTCAACATAAAACTCAACAACTACTCCAACACATACTAGAAACGACGCTGCTTTCCTTCTTTCTCTAGTATTAATGCTTCCTCGACGATCAGTCCATCGCCAATCTCTCTTTACCACCGCTCATTAGATTCAACAAGAGCGAGTCCGAGTTCAGTACCTATCATCGTAAATTCAAATCCTCGGCAAAATCGTCACTTATTTCACTACCATTTTATTTCGGCTCACTGCCATGTGATGAGCAATTTCCTTTGCGGCGTCAATTCGTCTCAATTCTACGAAACCGGGATTATTCTGGATCGCCGAGCCAATCATCTTAGCAGACTCCATTTCACCTGACACAAACATTGTTGGAATAGGAATATATATGTTGGCTTTCTTCAGCTGCTGAGCTCAGTAGTTTCCTATACAGTGTTGGAGTAGGAATATATGTAATCGCTTTCCTCGGCTGCTGAGCTCACGAGTTTCCTATACAGTGTTGGAGTACGAATATATGTAATCGCTTTCCTCAGCTGCTGAGCTCAGGAGTTTCCAAAGCTAATCATAAAGGAATTTATATGCGAAGTCGGGTAAAATGGTACAGAAACCAATGAGAATACCGCGAAATTTCCTCAGAACTTTCATAGGCACCAACACATGCAGTTGACCATGTGCATATTATCCCCCCGCACTGGGTGCAAGCCTGACGATAGTGTAATTCATATAGAGATAAACAAGGCAAAAAATAATTATTTTTCTTCTCAAGAAAGAGCGTGAATATTCCCATGAGAAAAAAGAGGCAGAGAGTCCGCATTATAGCAATTACAGCAATGGAGTAGTGACAAAGTGAAAACAAATTTCCAACGAAGTAAAAGTGAATTTGAAGCTCTGGCTCTATAAAAATTGTATTTTTCCACATTTTTACACTTTATGCTAACAAGCATCGAGCAGTTGGCCTTAGAATGCAGCGAGTAACTGCAGTCAAGTACCACATACAATTTCACTTTATATATTCATTTTCAAGATAGAATCGCCCTCGAGTAATAACACCATTGCACATTCCTCAGCTGATGAGTTCAGCAGTTTCCGAAGCCAATTTTAGCAGCTTACATACAAATTCAGCGAGAAATGTACAAAATCCAATGAAAATTTCCTCAAATTTTCCACGACTCTCACCAACACATGTAGTTGACCATGTGCATATTTTCCCACAGCGAATAACACTCTACACAATCGACGGGAAACGTCATACCCTGAGCCTTGATGATGATATTCTTCTTCATTTCCTGGGCCTTCAACACTTGATATTTCGCTTTTTCAGCCTGCTGTTGAGCCACCTGCTTCTGTTCAACTGCGCCCGCATATCTACATACAAACTCACATAAAAATAAGCGATAATATTCAATTATAGAATTGGAGTTTTTTCACCCTAGTGAAAAAATACTAGTGAAAAATATATTTTAAAACTACTGCGTAGCGCAAATATTGGGTTTTCACTTCACGTAAAACGCGTTAAACTCCAATATATAGCCAATCATAAGCCTCTTACTCTGGTGAAAAGGCGAGATCAACAATAGCGACATCGTCCAGAATCAAGTTGAATTCTCGGGCGCGTTCGACCAACTCTTGTCGAATACGACGAGACACGACCTAAAATAGAAGGCATGCAAAAACCACTAGAAAAACACGTTTGAGTTCACCTCACGCTGAGTGACCAACTCCGAAGCGTTGAACTGCGCAACGACCGATTTCAAAACCTCATTGATGATGGACGGTAGGACCTGTGGACGCAAAAGTATTTTCAAATCCAGTATTAATATAAAATATTAACATCTATATGTGTCGGCGACAAATTTGAAAATTCTGAGGAAATTTGGTAAAATTCTTATTGGTACAATATTTCGACCTGAATAGGCTCCTATAATTAGGGAGGAAGCTCCTGAACTCAGCTGAGGAGAGCGACCATATATTCCTCCAACACTAGTAAAATGAAAATGAATATTGAATTACCTTCTCATCGTAGTCTGAACCAACATAGCGGTATATAGCCGGTAGTTTATCTTCTCTAGGACGACACAGTGTTCGTAGGGAAATGCTGACCATCTGGAGATCCTTGGAACCCGTGAGGGACACCTAAAGATGATAATTTAATACCGTAAACCGGACGAATCAAGTGGCCTCTTACCAGCGTTCTGGGCTTAGTTCTAATATCGAAGTTGATCGGTCTTTCGAACCAAGGTACCATCACGTGAGTTCCTTCAGAGTAGAGGTCTTCTTGGATACCGCTGAGTCTGGAGAACTTGATGGCTCGATGACCGGCATCGACTAAACAGGGGAAGAAATATGTACCATATTTGGGCCTATTCTGTATCTTGCAAGGTTGAACCTAGGATACTCCATCCTACTATTACCGTTAAAAAGGCAATTCTTAAAAGCCCAGACCGAGCCGCCGATCCCCACGGTCCCGACCGT
>NW_003214825.1:110394-115608 GCF_000006405.1 Perkinsus marinus ATCC 50983 | reverse complement strand
CGCGCGCCCAAGTGATCGATTTAAATGGACGCAAAACGAAGATTGGGATGAATAGGATTGTGTCTTCATTGAATTTATGATGACTGATGTGTTCAGTGGTGACAAGCAGAGACTGCCGAATCGGCGGGAAGCAGTTGGAGGTCCGCCTACGTTAAGCCTTCTGGGATCGACGTATCTTGAGGTCGACCATGAAAGATTCAGACTAGGTCCGGTTTTGACCTCCACTTCCCTTTCTCTATCAGCCGATCCCCGACTCTCGAAATGTCAGTCAGCTCAGTCTAAACCCCAGCGTCCCCGGGCCGGTGAGGGTTGCGATATGTGTTCCAGGAGTTCCATCCGCTTTGATGGTGTGTATTGATCATCGTATGAATTTCCGTTATAGGATTGACCACTTCTTGTAACGCGAGTAAAGGGCTTTTGTGGACTTACAAGTGACCTTTTTTTTGGCAAAATCACTCCATCGTCAAGCGTTTCGTCTATAACGCGCTCGCCCAAAGGGGACGATACAGGCAATGATAGTCACTAATTAGTATTGGATCTAGCACGTGTTCTCATCAACACGTGAGAAGTCCTAGACCAGGATTCCTGGTTATATCGCAGCTACTTTCCATGTGTCAAGAAGATCCGCGCCCCTCGAGATTACGATGAAGCTCCTTTACAGTGGGGATGTTTATGGAGTATACTTAAGGCGTTACAGTGACACCTTGAGTATTGCGGCTTGAACTCGAGTAACACTGTAACTTGACTTTGAGCCGCAATTTGCTCAGGGCCAGTTAGTAATAGGTCTTCCTACTTCGGGCCGAATCATTATACGCTTCGTTCACTTCACTTCTCGAACGATGTAGAACACTATAATGCACTGTAATGCACAGTCGTTCACGGGTATGAGTCCGTGTTGAGCCGTAGCCTACTAACTCAAGTTCGTTTCGTCCTGATTTCCACTCTCCTCGTATCGCGTTCCTTAGTGCTGGAAGGTTCTACCATGTTGCGAGTTGATCTTAATTTATCTCCACTTGATGATAGATCACTTGAGCCTCAAAAGGTAAATGAAAAACCTGCTTTGTGGGAAGCAGAGATTGCTTACGAATCCGAACAGAGAAAAATGTAGACTATTGCGTTTCGTCCAATGTTTCCGAATCAACCCGTTTTGAACACATGATAGTGCACTCAGTAAGGAAGATATCAACATGATGCTTCAGCTCTAGTAGCTGATAATTGATTTCATCATCATCGCAATCATGACAGTGTTCATGAGGAAGAATTTGAATGTTGAGTGAAACTCGATTTTGTGGTGATCGGCCTAATCGATATGTTATAGCCCTGGGGCGGTCGCAGTTATCATTAATATCGCGCTCGCCCTTCCGACTGATAGAAACCTAGTCACAGGATGGTCCGAGGCGGTGTAATACAATCCGGCAATCGCAACTTTTTGCTAATATTGCGGATTTGCCAAATGCTATAATTTCTGACAGTCTCACTTTTTTGCTCTTTTGTATGTAGCTTTCACATGTGCTGCTTTCTCAGTTACAAAGTAGCAACCACATTTACAACCTAGCAATTCCTGGTATAGGTTTTAGCAACCAAATGTTGGAAGTCGCAAATCCAAAAGTGTTTTCCAGCAAGTCGCTCTTTTTTGCTGTTTTTTTGCTGCATTGTATATTTCCCCGGAATGTTTTACACGCTGGCACTTTTGCCCAAGTGTGCTTCGCCCGCACGTTTTCGTTATTTTGGCAAGTTGTGCTCATTTGCTGTTTGATATGTTTTGCGTTGTAATTATGTAGTCTGGCACCTTTTAAGGTTTGCTATTGTGTGATGTTCCTGCATCATGCAGGCTGCATGAAATATACAAATTGGCAGTTGCCGGTATGTGACAACGCTGCGCTACTTTTATGTTTCGGCTATTTGCTCTCTTGTAACTTACGCCCTGCGGGAATATATACTAGCGTTTTGCTCATTCGCTCAAACTCCGTCTCTGTTAGCGTTATTGGCAAACTTGCCCTTTTGCATTATTCGTACAAGTAATATACAATCGAGCAAACATAGTTATGGGATAGCATTTTTCGTTCGATTACGGTATTGCGCCTCATATCCATTTTGGTGCATGTTCATGCCCTGTGAACTTACTAAGTATCTATCAGAGGTGTCACACCTCGTGTCTCACTTTCAAGTGAGTCACTTAGTATCGGGTCAAAGCGTGATACTATAAGAGTGCTATCACGGTGATAGCACTCTAGTTAGATATATCATTCACTCCGAAGACAGCGCGAGTTATGATCAATGCTGAATACCAAACACATGATTGCTCTTGCACGTCGCGATTGAATCGGATGAGATCACAGTTAAATTGAGTCCCTATCTTCGAGTATCCTCTCTCTTTTTGCATCGTAACAGTTGTGTCTCATGGTTCACTACGATTGTACGTATTGACGACTCAACAATACCCAGAAGTTAAACCCTCAAGTAGGCATTAGGTAAGTATCACGGGCAACTTTGACATTCTGCACGAGAAACATTCGCTCATGGGCAGTGACACTCATCGGAGCGTCTTCGTGGAGCTATTGTTATGGACTTTGCAGAGGTGTCGAAGGATTGTACAGGGGAAACGCAACACGGACTAAATTACTGATTATGAACTCTACAGCCCCCCGCACACAATATTCACTCCCGGGCACCACTAGAGTTACTGTAAGGGTTTGCATGAGAAGCATATTGAGGAACGTCCAAATTATCTCTACCAATCACCGAGACAGCTACTTGTAGCAGCTACAACAGCTGAGCACCACTGAGGTGCCTACCTTACTGCGAGTGCGTACATGGTCGCTAGTCTCCAGTGATGGGAGAAACTACTTCGATTCCTCACGCTCGTCCTCTTTCGACCGCTTCTGCTGCAATTCTTTTGCCGCGTGGGTCTCATACTCCTCCACCAATAAAATAGCATTGTTGTTAGGCGAGTTCTTTCGCACTATATCATCACATCTGGTACCTCGGGAGAACTTGTTCAGCGCCGGGTAGATGCGGAGTGCTAACTTAGCACTGCTAAGCCAGCCTGCCTCTTTCCTCGATAATTTCGATTTTCGCGAGGGGCATCTTTCTGCAATGACCAGTATTTGCTCAGAGTACGGAAGAGCATATTGGCTCGCATGCAACAGGCCACGTAGGGATCAGGATGCGTGTATGAAAGTCACGGCATCTCGCATGGGCACCACTGGGGTGTCTGCAATACAGCACTGCACTGCAGATGAGTGATCCATGTTGATCCAAATAAGTGATCTCGGATCACTCAGTACGAGTGATTCCGCCCAATACGAACTACCATGTAAACACAAATCCTCTACTTGCAAACATAATACAGAGCATAGCAAAAGTTTTAATCCACAATCCCAATACCACCAGTATTTCCCCCATTACTACTTCGACACTACTTTCGAGTTCCCTCTTTGAGCTTTCTGAGTTGCTCGAGAATCTCTTATCTATATCGACAAACCAAAGAACTTTGCAGAAAAGTCACCACTCAGAGACTTCGAAACTATAATGCAATGCTCAACACAATCACCAACAAACCACCAAGGTTAGAATCTCGCGTGCGAAATTTCAATTTCTTCTTCCGATTGTAGAACAGCAAAAATTTGCTCCATTGCGGGGTTACCCATCCGTAAAGCGGCAAATTGCTCCTCTGAAAAGTAGCGATTTGCTCAATAGTAGAAGGAGCAATTTATTGGTTTGCCCCTTCTTTGAGCACAATTGCTCGATTTTGTTACATAGTAGCACTTCACATAGCGGCAACTTTTATATATTCTAGCAATTTTCTAAAATATAAACAAGCAAACGATATTCATTCGAGCAGCTTCTGTTATACAAAACGGCAAATTTGCGTATTTGTAAAGTGAATTTTGCTACTTTGCTCTTCTGTATATCAGCCGTAGCGTTCTTACACACTAGCACAACAGCAAAAGCCGCAGGAAATATACATTCCAGCTAATTGGCACTTTTTTGCTATTTGCTCCTTTGCTATTTTGTAACCGAGCCGTCCGAGGTAAACAAACCCATATACGATGTATACTATACGTTATGGAGTTGATCAAAGAGCTGGTTGGGGAGTACGGAACCACGAGGAGCGGCGCCGACATCAGTTGACACTGCAGGCAACGATTATCCGAGACCATTCGTGCTCCTCTGTTCACAGTTGCGCAAGAGGCTAGGAACGCATTCGAGGAGCTACTCCAATCCTTAGGGGACGAATGTGGTGAATAAGCAAGCAACTGAAGCATGGACAATTTAATGAAGATCATGGTGAAAAAAGGAAGGGCCTACCTGAAAAGTCAACAAGAATATTCCTCAGGTTTGCATCAGCCCTCAGCAATCATCTTCCTAAGGGCTGGAACCCTCATTTCCTTGCTTCATCGGATTTTGCCGCTTCAGGCTTAGATTTCTAGTCCTGGACACAGAGAAGATTTTGAGGATCTCAGAGATCTCCGGTATTAACCTCAAGTGAATGGATCCCGAAGACGTTGACGGCTTCCTCATCGATTTCCGTTTCCGTGATATGCTTTTGAAGGCCACATTTCAAGCTGTGATTCTCAAGTGGAAGCTTCCGCAAGCTGAAAATTTCCCTCGAGGTGATCTTCAGGTCTTAGCTCCAGCACGACGAACAGCCAGACGGAGATAAGGGCCTGTGTTATCGTAAAGAAATTTTAATCATGTGAATAGAGTAGAGGTGTGAACCCAGGTGTATTAATCGTGCTCACCGGCTTACACAATCTCACCCCAGAGAGTCCATCGCGAACTCCCTTGGAGGTTTCCCAATTTTCGATTGCGAAACGGTTACTCGAATTTCTGAGACCAAATTATATTACTAAGGGAAGCCCGTGTTAACCTTCAGCTCGAAAAGTACTACAGTAATCGTACGACTTGAATTTCAGTACAATTCGAGTCTATGCCCGCCTCCAATTTCCGAGCCTACACAACATTATGTTGTCAACGTATCATAATCTGCCGCAGCTCAGGGAATGTTCCTCGTGAACAGTGACTCCTTCAATAACTCAACTTTAACAACATGAGAGCGATGAAACAGGTGATATCTTAGTGCCCAAGATGATGTGCCCCAGAGGTTCTGGGCCAGAGCCGAGAGACGAGTGTCGTTGACGACTACCGATGAAATGACCGACGATATGAGAAGGGCCTGAAGACACACACTGTGTCAGTTGTGTCGTGTTC
>NW_003214825.1:108697-110294 GCF_000006405.1 Perkinsus marinus ATCC 50983 | reverse complement strand
CTCCGAAATTCAGAGTCTAAATACGTGAGTTTAGTAGGTAGATCCAGAAAGAAAATGGAAAGAATTGCAACTAACGAGATGATGGTCTCCTGAGAGCAAGCATCATCAACAGAGAATGCCGGAACAAATCTGCAGAGAATAAGTGACCTCGATCCGACTCTCCCGCCTCCTTGCTATTGCGGTCTCTGCTGTGCCTCAGGATCCGGATTCCGGTCCTGCTGCGGACCAGGGGCTGCCGCCTGGTTCTGCTGTGGAGGGAGGGTCGCGTTCTGGTTCTGCCGCGGACGAGGAGCTGCGTTCTGGTTCTGCTGCAAACGGGGGGCTGCGTTGTGGTTCTGCTGCGGATGAAGGGCTGCATTCAGGTTCTGCCGCGGAGTCCGCGGCAGCACCTCGTCCGACTAGGTGCTGCATTCTGGTTGTGCTGCGGCCCAAGGGCTACGTTCTGATTTTGTTGGGGTTGTTGACGTCCCTTAGCTGCACCATCCGCAGCGGCCGCATTACTGAAATAATTTAGCTTGAATGCAAGTTAATAACATAGGATTACTGTCAGCTGGGGGCCCTTAGTATGGGCGCCCTTAGTAAACAGGCGCTAAGTATGCGCCGTAAACCTGAATCTCTCACTGATAGACTCGTTATCGGACTTTCCATCTCACGGTGAGATTCTCATCTATGTTCTTCAATGACCCGGCGCTGGTCCGCGGTCGAAGCTTCCGTCGGCTCCAGCCTTACCAAATGACGCCTAGGACGTTTGATTCCGCCGCCACTAGGTGCAACACCCACAGTGAGACCCTCCAACGAAGCGGCTTGGGCAGATTTAGACCAAATCGTGAGTGATCATGCTCCGAAATTGTCGTCGATCATCTGAACAATCTCATCAACACAGGTCTCGAGATGGTCAACGTCGAGTGACTCGCTGGGCTTGTGAGAAAATAAATACAATTTCATTGCGCCCATCAAGGAAAGTTCACCCGCATTGCAGCTGACGTTGCGAAAAAGGCCGTGAGCCAAGTTGGCGGCGCCAACAACTGTACGATCCCAATCCAAGTGAGGGCCCAACAAGATATACCGTAACGGCTCGTGCCCACGCAGCAACACCCTCGAGTTAGAGCCATGTCACAGTACTGCCCATCACATATTATGTGCTCGGTTACTAACTGACCACCACAGATATTCGATACAGGGCCACAGCGAACGATGCCAACGTGAGTATTCGGCAGGTAAGCCAAACAGTAATGGGTAGTGATTCCCGCAAGATCCAAGGATCTACGTATGTGATTATCTATACTCAGTGGTAGGATCCTGTAATAGATGATGAGATATATCTCAAACGAGTATCTCACCTATCATAAGATGCAACCAATCGGGTCGAATCTTTTACTAGGATTCCAGCTCCTATCGGTTCAGCGACCGTGACATACATCTCCCAACATTAGTGAACGGCAGGCGAAGAGCCTAGCGCTTTCGCCCCTGGTCCTGGTAGGTATACAGAAGATAGTTCCACTATTGATACCGCCCAAGAGTACAAATCTATCATACACACACGCCGACATATATCAGAGTTGTCTTTGATTTGGGTCCGCTGAGCGATTTTGGGGCC
>NW_003214825.1:99390-108597 GCF_000006405.1 Perkinsus marinus ATCC 50983 | reverse complement strand
CTCTGTGGCACCCACGTTGGATCCACTTGACCGCCTCTGATATTGCATCGAGAACCGTTTTGTGCAGCGCACATACCTCGCCAACGAGCTATGTGAAATGGCGGAAATACCGCCAGAAAGATAAAAGCCATAGAAAAGCGATAATTCTAGCATATGATAACGATCAAGGTTATAAGAGAGTAGTACAAGAACACAACGTCAATCCGGATACAGCCTATCGCATTGCCAAAAAGAGAAGTTTTACTCCAAAACGAAGAGGAGGACGCTGTGCATATAAGATTACAGAACCACGAAGAGAAGCAGTGATCAAAATTGTCGAAAACAACGCAACCTTCACTCTGGCTCAAATGGAAGCTACCCTCGACCAACGCCAAGACTTGGAGAAAATTTTCATGAGCTCTATCGACCGGATTTTAGACAACGCCCTAATCACACTCAAGAGACTTCACCTTCATACTGAGGTAAGAAAATTCACTATCAAATTCACCACTCTTACTATCGCGATCTCAATATCAGAGCAGAAACTCACAGGCTAACAAAACCTAACGTCGAATATGCGCCGAATATATGCTCAGCCAAGAAAAGAGCTACCGGTACATATATGTTGATGAAACAGGCTACAATCTCTTCACGACGAGGGGAATGGGCCGTTCTCGCCTGGGTACTACGAAAGAATCCAACACTCTCCACATTTCTCGCTCTAGGTAGAAAGGCCGTCACTGTGGTTCAAAACCAAAGAGGCCGGCACGTGAGCTCCATTGTGGCTCCATCGCCTCTCAACTCCATGGCCAGTAAATTCTCACGACTCCGAGAGTTGAACTCCCTCCTGGTAAACCCTTCCTGACTTGGTTCGACAACGCACCCTGCCACAACCGAGGAGTCCACACATGCGTACAATTGGGTTTGCAAGGCCAAAAACTATCCCCAAACAGCCCAGAGCTCAACGTGGTCAAGTTCATGCTTAACGCCTTTAAAGCAGCACTCAAAGCCCATATACAACAAGTCCAAGTGATTCCACAAGAAGGCGAATCCCTATATCAAGCTCATAGCCGGATTTTATTGGCTGCAGCCCCGCAGTGTATGCAAGCAATCACTCTCGAAAATGCCAGAAATGCCTGCGCTCACGTTAAATTGGTCGTAAATCCCAAGGCAATAGCTATGGAAAACTTATAAATTACCCTTCCTACTGAGCTCCCAAGGGATTTTCCAACATTCCTACTTGCAAGCAACTATCCCATCTACGCTGATTTGGACATTTTTTAGATTTTCAAATTTTTCTCGATCTGTATACCGCCGCGGTATAAATCACAGGTATAAATGACACATACCTGTGTCAGTGGCGTCAAATCCAATAGATTGCTTGGACGCATGCTATTTGTAACAGCTTCCATAACTCAACACTGTTGAGTCAACGGGCGAGATAGAGACTGTCCGATTTTGGCGTAAGGGGAATCGTTGACTTGGTTAGCTTCCATTAAGAGATATGTGGTTAGCTTGTAGCGATCGCTTCCCGAGATTTTTACAACAGTCTTAATGGTGCTGGCTGCCTCGTTCGAATCAGCTTGGTAGTGTACCCTTGATTTGTAACCTTGATTTGTACCCTTGATAGTGGACTCAGTAAGGAAGATAGTATCTTCAAGATATCAACATGATGCTTCAGCTCTTGTAGCTGATAATAAATTTCATCATCATCGCACTTACGACAGTATTCGGGAGGAAGATGTTCAATATTGAGTGAAACTCGGAATTATGGTGATCGGCCTAATCGATAAGTTAGTTCTTAGGGCGGTCGCAGCTATCATCAATACCGCGATCGCCATTCCGACTGAGGATCAATATCTGACTCGGGTGCTCTGCAGTCGAATCTATAATTTCAAACATCGGATAAGTAAAAGCAGCACCGCAGTTTGTCCGTAGGTGAAAGCCAGTCGAAGAGTTTCAGCTCATATCCCGACTGTGCAGGTTTACATGTCTCGGCCGTTCGACTATTGGCCCGTTTCATGTACATACGTGCAGAGTATGCCAGCCCTAGCGAAGAACACGAGTCAGCTGGTGTCATTGACAATGACAATACAATGACTCATTGTACGGGGCAATGTTTTCTTCATTAACTGAGGTCTAGTGAGATGTACTTATTCACCTCAGTTCACTCAGTTGTTCGCGCCGAACGGCAGTCTCGCTTAAACCAACTTTGATACCCCTAGGTATTCACACGGTAACACTGCTACCGTAGCAGTTATTGGCCACTGCCACCTACCGTAGGTGGCAGTAGGTGACCGCCGGCGTAGGTGACCTACGCCGGCGGGTTCTGGTAGTAGAAACGGTCGTCGCCTCAAACTTCACGGCCGCTTCGCTGACCGAGCAGCGACCATACCCATTATGGACCATGACCCATGTTGCTCACAAAAAAAGTAAGGTAATCAAGGCGAGCCTCGTCTGGCGAGGCAACTTCCTGAAGTCCTACTTCTTCGAGGACGAAAAGATCAAGGTGGGGGCTCAACAACACTCTATTATCTGGAGTTAACAAAAAAAGCAGCAGCCGAAAGGCAGAATCCTAAAGTGAGCGAGAGCGTGAATCGCAAGGCAAAGCTGCCAGCCAATTATGAAACAATTGGACACCGTCCACAAGTTTCCCAACTTAGAGCTGCCTATTGGACGAGCTTTGGGTTTCAAGAGAATTGTTCGATGAACTCCATACGATGACCTGAGGAGCCACAGCAACGCACTCAACCCTAGTTTAGGGTTAATCATGCGCGCAGGGGAAGAGATCTTCTGGGGTCCCTAGAAGATCTCTTCCCCTGGGCGCATGATGAGGGAACCATTATAGTCGCCGATTGTGCACAGGAACAATGGCGAGTCTACACAAGGGATACGCGTTCATCACAAACATTTCATGCAACATCTCAGCAATATTACGAAGACAAGACTTCAACAAAGATACTACTCAAAGCTGTAAATGACAGGTGTGCTAGTTATGAAGCTAGATCATAGCAATGGTAGCGATTGCTCGGATAGAAAAAAACAGTCAATTCTGTTTATGATTCCAAATGAACGCGATTGAAGAGCGTTCATTTTCAATCGCTACCATAGCAATGGTAGCGACTGTTCGACTAACGACATCTTCCCTCCTCTCATTACTATTGATCAGGCTGAATGATAAAGACCCTGACGTGAAATGTATTTCGGAAAATTTTGGAAAATTTTATGTTTTTTTCTTAAAAATATATCAAATGAAGTGAGCAGGGGGAAGAACATAGTGAATACCCTGACGTGAAATGCATTTTGGAAAATTTTTCCGGAAAAAAAATTTTCCAGATTCCAACCAACGTTGTATTTTACTCATCCATGGTACAGTCCTCAGACCCCCGTGAGAGATACTTTGTTAAAGCCGTGTGAAAAAATATTGGAGAAATGCCCTCACCAAGAATCGAACCAGCGACCGACTATATAACCAGTTGAATGTTCATGAAATAAATTGTTATCAGCAGCCACTCCATCGTCAAGCCGTACGTGATGACACCAACTCTCATCGGTGTGGAAAAATATGCACATGGTCAGCTACATGTGTAGGCGACATTTTGTAGAAAATTTTAGGAAAATTTCAGGAAAATTTTAGGAAAATTTTGGGAAATTATCGTTGTTTCTGGACACTTCTACCCAAATTTATATGTAAACTTCTACAGTTAGTGAGGAAACTACTACACGCAGGTGAAAAAAGCGAGCATATACTCGGACACTACTAGGGGTGAGGGGAAATTTCGCGACACACTAAAACTGACGCTGTGATGGTGAAGCCTAAGGCCACTCCAACTGACGATGATATAATACAATCACAAGCAGTGTTGGTGACAAAATGGTTTTTTTGGAGGAATTTCCCGAACCGACTTCTTCCTTATCCGAGTTGATGATGTAAATCTCTGTAGTTTATAAGGGAACTCCCGAACAAAATTCCCATAGTCCAATTTCGTTGGTTTTCACTCCTTCAAATTGTGAATGTTTTCCCACACTGAGTATCACCAACAGCGAGATCATACATCACTATCTATCCTGTGAAGGTGGACAAGAACAGCTTCAAGTTCGCTCACCCTTGAATAACGAAGTATTAACGTTGGAGTAATATCTTATTTTCGTCAACATCGGGACGCTGTAAGATGCTGCTGCATCATCATTGTCGCTATCCCCATCCACCGTAGAACACGATGTCTCTAGGTTGAAGGATTCCCGCAGCTGAGCTTATGATGAAGATAGTCTACGTCTAAGGCTAAGCATGATCAGATAGCCTTGGAAGTAATGATGAGTAATGCGGTCGAAATTCTTGGTTGCAGACTAGCATTCGGGTTTGGCATAATATTTAATATTACGCCGAATTACTAAAAATTCGAGCCGTATATCTCGCGTTGAGATAATAGATCTAATGATCTATTACCGTACATTGTCTTGTTCTCTCACAAGACTGCACGCTATAACATTAAACCTAGTGTAGTGTTATCTCAATGGGTTTCAAATCACCAACAACCCTACTCCCGTGGTCCGAAGACTAACAACTCAACCCATCCGTGTATGAACAGCAGCACTCATGATGATGAATATGATGATGAATTCACAACGGGCTGGTAGATCGCCTATAACACACATAACTTTCTAACGCCTCCACTTCAAGTGCGACCACCTTTGTCTAGTCAGCCGCAACCTCTTCAGCACTTATTCAGCGGCCTGAAGTAGATAGAATATCAATGCGAATCTTCAATGCGCATGCGTGCAGATTCTCATACCACTCTATCCATAACATACAGCAGATTCAACGATGCCTCACCTTCTCCTCAGCGGCGGGAGCTTCCTCCTTCGCACCTTCTTCAGCTGCAGCCTCCTGAAAACAGATACCAAAATTCTACCATTTCCTCGAAAATATTAATCAAATATAAACCTCAGCGAACCGCGCCAATTTACGACGCCAACACATGAATTTTCTCCCAACAGTTGAGGCGATCAAATGAGATCAATCATGTTTTACAACACTGAAGCGACCAACTAGGTCTTCGTGACCAAGGGGCGGAGCTCGCTTGCCCCGCGTCTACTGATTCGATCAATCGATTTTACGGAGAAGTGGGGGTTATATTGATCTCTGTGAAGATAGAATGGACACATCGCTCTCTTTAAGTGAGCTCACTATCATCGATGAGAAAACTCACCACTATAGGGCATGGAAATATTTCACACGCACCGAATCACAAGCCCGAACGAATCTTACAGCAGCAGCAGCAGCAGGCTCCTCCCCGGCATCCTTAGGGGCTTCCTCCTTCTCATCGGGCTGAAAGTCACCATGACCGCGCGCCACAAAATATCGTATGCTTTCAACTGCTTACACTCTCTTCTGGCTTCTTATCTTCAAGACCTCCAGTTTCATTCTGAAATACCACAACGGTTAACAACCTCATCCATACACCGCAGCACCCAGGTTCGATTCCACCCTTCTCCATTTTCTCACCTTTTCCGGTTCATTATGAGCTTCTTTGCAATCACCCTTACATTCCTCTCCAGCTGGTTTACCTACGATAGTACATCCCAATCTCACTCACTCATTCATCTCAACCACCCCAAGCACGAATATCGACTCCAATATATATTCATACATCTACATATTGATGCTCGTTGTTTCTCTACCATCGATCAATACAAACAAACTGATCATCTCCAACCACAACAATCGTCCTCTCAGTAAAACTCACCTTCGCAACACTCAGCCGACTGGCCCGCAGTCTTGGAGTCCTGACGACGCGAACATGACCATACTCATATATGTAACTGTTCTGCTCACCTCCACAGAAGCAGCCTTGACAGCCTCATCAGCGTTAGGGGCAGAAGCAGAGGAAGATGCGCCGCAACCCATAGTTTATAAGAAGTGACCGAAAAGGGGGATAACTTGGCGAAACCAAATTTCCACACGAAGCCATTTATCAAAACAATAGCCTTTCAGGAGCATACTATTTGAATTTGCTCAAATAGCTGAGCTCCTTTCACTCCTGAGATCTCCTGTTCAAACATTCCCTATATGACGATATCGATATATATTCGATTATATAATATTATGGTATACGTTAATATAAATAATACTAAACGAAGGCATATAGTATACATTAATATAGAATATTATATGGCATCGATCTCTGGGAAGGCCTGCATCGAAGACCTCTCAAAAGGCTAGTCACATAGGAAGGGGAATGCCAGACCCTCAACACAAACCAACAGCAGTGCATGAACTGCATCCCTAATGAAGGGAGCAAAATATTCCCTGCAGTCGGCGGAAGTAGGCAACTATAATAAATACCCTCGCACGGAATTGAACCCACGACCTGTTGCGTGTAACCGTGTTGGAGAATCTCGACTCAATACCATAACATCTTCCGCGCCAATTCCGTACCGTGGAAGCCACGAAAGGTCTGATTGACGTCATATCGGCTGATCAACGGTACGTAACTGCTGGAAGAAATTAATAAACAATAAACGCTTCGCTCCGCTAACGTCCACTACCATAAGCGCATATTAAATCAAACCATGTAGGCTGAGGTGATAGTCTCAATAAAATAATAGTACAAACAAACAGACGGCCAAGGTGCAAAAACCAAGTGATAGATTCGAACCGGCGACCTCACGATAAACAACACTCCGCTCTACCACTATACCACAACCCTACCCTACCCAATCTTCATCCAGAACTCAGCCACGTGTTGATTGAGCATCTCCACATACGCTGATCGGCATTCTTTATACTTCATCAACCATTCACATAACTGTTCGTCCAGAAGTCTGCCCAGACCCCTACCACGACAATCCAACTCATACCCACGTCGACCTAATCACACAAGCATAAATACAATAACAATCTAGAGGGTGATTTTGATACACATCGTTTCTGTAGATCACAATGATAATCTGGCAGTCGCCAGGAAAATTGACAGAACCGTCTTATCGCACTGCGTTCGACTACGACGACCCAAAACTTTCCCCGGAGTGGGAAGGTATACACATGTATATACATGGTATACACTCGGAGAGAATTCAGGATAGTTCTGATTGGTTTCTGTACACAGCTACCAAAATTCGTATAACTAGTGAGGAAACTTCTGAGCTCAGCTGGGGTGAGCGAACACCGAGCCTCTCAGTAAACCAAGTGGCATTGAGCCATGTGAATGCGGTCTCACATGGGTTAAACAATAAAGCAACCCTCGCCGCAGATGATCGACCTTCAACGGAGGGAATACAAACATCTATCTACATTCACGCACCCCAAAACAGGGCAAGCGATGGAAAAATAACCGCGCCGGGGTTCGAACCCGAGACCTCACCTCTTGGGACAGGATACATAACGCTCTTAGCTGTCGTGAAGAGTAGTATCATAGCATCTCGACTAACGGCATCATATCTATACAGGCAGGAAGCCAATACAACAGGCGACTGCTCCTTAGGCGCATTGCGACCATCGTGTAGTATCTGCAGGCGACCTGCAGAGGCATATCTCAACTACGGCGCGACTTACACATAGAGAAGCACAGTTGATCGTCGAGCCAGAATATCTTCCTCGCTCACCAACTTCTTTCAACTTGCATTCTGGGAAACCCTCAACGAACATCGACGCACCGAGGCAATTACGTATATCATATACGACCTCATTCACCTGACAGTCGAACGAACTACTATCATCATATTAGCGAGAAAGCGCCAGCCAGGGATCGAACCCGAGACCTCCTCTCCAATCGCTCACCAAATACAGTTGCCTCTCTCCTCGACCCAAGTCCTCTCCGCAGACCTTCAGACTTATCCGTTTCTCATCGAGCTCGAACTGAACAATTTACGGTATGAACTATCCACTAGATCATCCCCACCTGTACTGAATATCCAGGCAATTTCTCCCACAGTGTTTTCCGTCCAGCCCGACAATGTCTCGCCAGCTCCCCAATTCCATCTTCGTCAGACCAAAATTTCTTCCTCGGCGTTATCTTGCTACTCCCCGGTGTATCTTCGCACAGCGAAGATTTTCGAGCAACTTTTGGGCTTGCTTTTTTCATAGACGACCGAGGGGAACGCTGCTGAGTCCCTGAGTCCAAATATACACTCACAAAGAATGAAGTTCACCTCTACTCACGTGGGGCCCTCAGACGACCACTCCCCAGACTTAGCCGTTTTCGCGCCTCGATCGCCGCTTTCCGTGGGGAACACCGGCGAGCCATGGTAAACTTGAACGGTTAAAACCCTACACAAGCAAACGTAGTGCGTATCGTATTATTTGAAATGTTGAAGCCCTAATGCTTCATAGTAGAGCACTACGGACAATTCACCTTAACATTTCCCTCGCCACACACGACCATCAGTTGCTGTCCAACCTACCCACGAGAGACCAACTCCTTTATTCGATGGGAGACTGCTGAGAGATAACCAAATCAACTCTACTAGAGACAGTTGACAACTTGATAATTTGCCAGTCTCGTACGTCTCCCGTCTCCTGAACGGTTAGTCGCTTCTGATGCTATTTTATCTCTGACTGAGTAAACGATCTGAGTCGTATTGATCACGAGACACTCCACTGTGCGATCTACTCGAATTCAGGTTAGCTACTATGAGTGATATTGAACTACTCGTGTGAGTTCCGATCGATGGAAACATTTTCGATGTTGCGTTTGGTGCGACAGGGTCAGGGTGGCCAAGATCATGCAAGAGAGCAAGATTCCTTCAAATTTGGGCGACAAGTCCTTAGTGAGGGGCGTCTTATTTCTGGTTTTTCTGGTATTAGTCCGTAGGGCACGCGTTATCGACATTCGGGATCCCGACTCCTTACATCATGCTCAATAGACCTCTCCTGAGCTTCACGACCCCTTCCAGGATTGGATTTCACATGTAAACCTCGATCCTAGGAGCGCTTATGAGATTCGGGAGAGGAATACTGAACATCCCAATAGATCCCGACTAGGAGGAGTGATGTTACGGGAAGGCCACGACGCATAGGATATCAGGTTGAGTGCAACAGTTTGGGAATGGCTTGAATATTCCCTATCCTGCTGAAAAATGAAGGGAGCTTCGAAACCTCATCAGCGTTTAAACACGCAGATGAGTCGAAAACCAATATCAAATCCGGTCAATATCCTCATGAACGATATGAGTTCGATCCCGGTCGATCAAGATTGTGAGAGTCGTGAAGTATAACGGGAAATATGA
>NW_003214825.1:95514-99290 GCF_000006405.1 Perkinsus marinus ATCC 50983 | reverse complement strand
TCACCACCGTTGCAACAGATTCGGTTTCGGGACACCCACGCACTGCCAACTTATACACTGATAAGAAGCTCGCGAGGACTTGTAACGCTTTTTACAGTCATAATCACTGTTTTGTATTATGGTTTGCGTTATTGAACACGCAACATGGCAATTCGTAAGAAGACTGTAAACCTTCATCACAGGAGCCTCGGAAGCTGTATACTATCAAGCATTATAGCGCATGCCAAGCGTATGTCAACCGGGACAGCCAAGGTAAAGTCAGAATCGGCTCGACAACATGATCATGATGAATAACTCAGCTCAGCTCATGAACATATGTAAGCTTGTCGATGTGCCAACGTGTAACATATCTCGTGGACATCGGGAAATTAAATGGAAAAGGATCATAGAGTCTCAATATGAGACTAATCACTAGCGATAAAGCCGGTTGCGACATGACGGAACATATATATAACAAATCTGAGAACAATGTGATGTAGAGCCTGTTGTGAGCCTCTTTTTCCAGGCCTCCACGAATGATAAAACTAAATTGATCATAATCTCATGGCTTAACCACAGCGGTGTTGACACCTCCGATTGGGCTTAGTTGACCAGGAAGTCGTAATCAGTGAGCGACTATTTTTACCCGCCCATTTTATGCATACAGATTTCCCTGGGGGAATATGTTTGCGGATACTCCTCATCATCAATTGATTCTACGACGTTGTTATGCCAACATTCCAAGGCTAAATGTTATATTCCATAGTTCTCTTCGACATAGAGGTAGCATGCCGAAAGTGGTACTTTCCATAGATAAGCTGGGCCCTTCGAGGGAAGTAGAGGAGCATTATTTCAGGAGCAAATATAACCGAGACAAACATCGTTGAACAACCAAGCCCAAGTTGTGCAGGCTAGAAGATTGTCCCCACGTAATTAATATTCGTATCAGTGAGGTTCATTCCTTTGATCATCAAAGGGCGGTAGTCGTGGGATTCCCATTTGAATCACTTAGCTAATTTTCTTCCTCGCAAATATGATGCTTTTATGGGAGGGCCAAATTAATATCCCCACCCAATGAGTGGCATTGATGCATCTGAAATCCTAATCCAGTGGCATAGCGGCCCCATTCGCCAAATGGATTCCTGAATCGTATTGTCCGCTGGCATAACGGCCCCATTCGCCAAATTGATTCCTGGATGGTTTTGTCCGCTGGCATAGCGGCCCCATTCGCTAATTAGATTTCTGAATGGTTTTGTCCGCTGGCATAGCAGCCCCATTCGGCAAATAGGTTTCACAATGTTATAGTCCACCGACATAGCCGCCCAATTCGCTGAATAAATATTCCGACGCCATTCAGCGAACGGCATAATCAAGTTGTGAAGACATATTTCGCTCCCGGACAAATGTGTTCAGGATGGGGCGGCTATGCCACTCCAAGATATGCCTCAGTCCATCAACTTCACAAGCGCACGCACTCAAAATATCAGTTCATCCGGGATGGGGCGGCTATGCCACTACAAGATATGCTACAGTCCATCAACTTCACAAGCGCACGCACTCAGAATATCAGTTCATCCGGGATGGGGCGGCTATGCCACTACAAGATATGCCTCAGTCCATCAACTTCACAAGCGCACGCACTCAGAATATCAGTTCATCCGGGATGGGGCGGCTATGCCACTACAAGATATGCTACAGTCAATCAACTTGACAAGCGCACGCACTCAGAATATCAGTTCATCCGGGATGGGGCGGCTATGCCACTACAAGATATGCTACAGTCAATCAACTTGACAAGCGCACGCACTCAGAATATCAGTTCATCCGGGATGGGGCGGCTATGCCACTACAAGATATGCCTCAGTCCATCAACATCACAAGCGCACGCACTCAGAATATCAGTTCATCCGGGATGGGGCGGCTATGCCACTACAAGATATGCTACAGTCCATCAACTTCACAAGCGCATGCACTCAGAATATCAGTTCATCCGGGATGGGGCGGCTATGCCACTACACCAACAGATAGGAAGATCCATTCCAACAGCAAGCGACCTCAAAGTATCTCCCACTTCGTTTGCATGCAGTATTAAGTCTCACCTTCAGTAATACTGCGGGGTTATTTGCCGCCAGAAGAAGAACCTCCGAGTACTTTCAATGGGACACTGTTTCGAGAGGGCTACAAGTGTTACTCTCCGTGTAATCCTAAATCGAATCGATCTAATCCGATTTCAAATACACTCTTTTTCGAGAGCACATCCCTTAGGCGCAAGAATATTCGACTGAACTGTACACAACTCTATCAGGCGCGGGGAAACAAGCATTACTATGATTCGTCCGCGTAGTCTCAGCGGACCCTCGAAGCTCCAAGCGTTGCTCCAATAACGTAGAACCACAGTCAACGTTCAGCGAAAATAGTGACTTATACATACTTCCACCGCTACATATCAATAGTATCATTACTATCAACATACAAAACTACGGATGAGTCGTTAGTCAACTCACTAGGCGATAATGATTGCAGTGATAATTGAACCATAGGAACCGATACGGATTCGGATGATAGATAAATTACAGAGTGTGAAGTTGCAAATAACGCAAACAATTAGGATATTCTTTCGAGTGCATCCTCACAAAGGCTCACAGGCATCATGAGGTAGAGAGCCACAGCAAGGGATGAATAGATAGTCCGAGTGTATCTCCGGACGATAGCTACATCGCAGTCCGCGCCGGTACTTTTTTAAGGGGCATACCCGATCGCGGTGATGGCAAAGGGACTCGAGAGCGAGGACTGGGCATAAAATTAGATGCCGTTTGTGATCTTCGAAATGAAGCTGGTGACTGAGAAGAGATGAATCATTTCGAGTTCACGAAGGACTGAGCATCATGCGTGGTTAACTCCAACTCTTCATCAACAGATATTCAGACACTGCTGATTCCATCCGAATCCCCGATGCCCTTTCTAAGCTAGGAATAAGCGTGATCCCGACGAACGTATGATAGAACATCCACACATGCTTGCTCACACAGGCCTCGCACACTCCATACCGACATCACATGACGTCCCTCCGCTATTACCCTCGCAGGTCTCCTCGATATCGGACTCCTAGAAGCCAGTGGCACTGTCGGAGGCAATGATGATGGCATCGGTGAATGGCCCTGCCATTCTCCAGGAGAGGAGCCCTCCCCAGAAGCATCTCGAGGGATGTTAGGATAAGTCAAATTCCCTCGTATAGGGTGCTGTGGGGGCATACCTCCAAAATCACTACTCATTGATTCTTCCCCTCGCACGATTCGACTTGTCGATCTGAACAACAAGGAAAACATCCCCCCCTCTTATACACCTTTATTAATATCATAATTACAAGTAAACATATATTATCAATAACAATATATAAGGAAATATAATAAGATATATATACAATATTGTTAAACTAATAATATATACTCTAAAGAAAAATAAATATAATATATTATGAATACTGTTATTTCACGCTATGAGAGTCGGAGCGCATAGCACCTCAAGTGCATCATCTACGGCAATTCTAGTATATTATAACAGTAAACTTCTCTGGAGAGTCCTCGACAATGTGCCTCCAATTCCTCCGTATAAAAGTTGTTCAAAACTTACTCATATGAAACCAACCATAAGGACGTACTTGGATTTTCCCTCAGAGGTCGATGACATGTAGTATGACTATTATCGCAAACCAAGCTATTTTCCCAATATCGAGATTTGAATAATCGATACCGTAATCGCTGCGATTCTGGAATCGCCCCACTCACCGTGTAGATCGT
>NW_003214825.1:92135-95414 GCF_000006405.1 Perkinsus marinus ATCC 50983 | reverse complement strand
TCAAATAAATGTATTAATAGAATGCTAACTGAGATAGAGTGTTATTACTGTTCTCTCTCTTGCCGTCTGTTGGCCATCTTCTCCTCAAAGAGTTCCTCACTCCATTTACGTGCATTCGACTGGCTCACGAGGCTTCGCACAGATGTTCCACCACCTCCATTTACACCACCCGGTGAACCTGAAAATAATGGGATCATAATTTACACCGTTTTATCACAGCAGAGGGAACGTTTCGAAGACAGGTATGGCCAATCAGAGTAGCATGAACAACGACAGAAAAACTCTGCTACTACCATCAACAGTGTGGGAAAATATGCACATAGTAAACCACAAATGTCGGTGAAAATATGAAAATTGTTAGAAAATTTTCGAAAATTCTCGTTGACTCCTGTACGTTTCTACCCAGACTCGCAAATGAGCTCCTATATTCAGTGAGGAAACTCCAGAGCTTAGCTGAGGGGAAAGCGAGCGTATATTCTTCCAACACTGCTACCATCGTAATATGCTCCTCCTCCTCCTCCTCCTTTTAGGTACGCCCGAGAGTCTTCTTGATGAACCACGCTTGGCAAGGACCAATCAGAGTATCTTCTACTCATCCTAGTCCCGTCCTGCGCATCGCTGCTCGAGCAACAACCCATGGCAAGATCGTGAAGTAATAATACAAATAGCAAAAAAACGACCTAAGCATCATACTATATGGTCAGCCTCGAATCAAACTGCATATAATGCAATAGGATTCCAATATCGAGTTTCCGTGTTTCACAATGTGATTCTCCTCACTTGAGATTAACCCTTCCACAATATTCAATTTATTTACTCCAACAAGTGTGCAAGTTTCGTCACTCCCAACGTCAAAAGCCGATTTCTATAAAAATATAAAGTATTTGGTTTTTCCATTCCGTCGGTCTTCGTGGTATGCATGGAAAGGAACCTAGGAGCTCAAAGGTGCTATTATGTGAGCGATTTCATCGTGTCTTCAACCACAATGAAAAATGCACAAAATGGGGCCTCACCGGGATTCGAACCTGGGATTGTCTCAATAGTGCTGATTGCAAACCATGCGTGGACCCATTGATGGACTATTAACATCATCTCTCAATACATTATTGCTCTATTTGAGGACCTAAACCTCACGAGACAAGATTAACCGCGCGGTCCGGGTTCGCGTCACGTGACGAGAAATGCACGCATGTGCATTGCACAATTTCCTCCCTGAGAACTGAACGGTACGTTCAGTTTCAACAGGATTGGACTTCACATGTGCACACCTCGATCCTAGGGGGGCACTTTTCGAACTCATGAGAAGTCTATAGAGTCCACAAGAACATTGGACAGTGACATGCGAACTCAAGTCACGTATGAGGTGATCCGAGATAGAAATTCTATCATACAGACAGCAGATTTCTCCCTTTTATCATAGAATTGAGAAATTTGCTGCTTTCCCGCTCAAAACAGTCGCGCCATAGCCGAATATATATCTGGTGATGTCTTTCAGACCAGGATCTTCGTTTTCCCTGGTAGCCAGTCCGAGGGGCAATCTTTCGAGGCACCATCGATTCTAGTGTCTTGGGTCTATTTAGACCCCCGAGAGCAGGTCTGATAGTAGTGATCATCAGCTACTCAAAAAGCCGTGTGCTGCGACTTCAACTATGACCCTCTGGCATCGGACCAGAAATATACAATGTGCTGATACGGGAACATATTACGTTAACTGACAACAGTTAACGTAATATGTTCCCATATCGGGAAGCTCCATTTCGAAGCTGTATGCACTGTCGTCGGACTCTCGCCCGAAACTTGGTGTATACACCACTTAGTAAATGACAAGCAGTCTACCAAGTCAGTGAGGAGAGCCTATTTCTTTCTCTACATCTCGTAACATAGTACTCCACTTCATAATGCGTATCAGAATGCAGGTTCCCTTGCTGCTGAGCGTGGTATTCAACTTGTCAACAACTATATGCTCTATCGTAGCTCAAGGCTCTCACACATAGGAAGCCATTCTGATCGTCATTATCATTAAAATCAGATTTGATCGGTGTCTAGTGCGATCGGTTAATATCAACAACCTCACACTACAGGAGGTAGACTGATGGTATCACTGTTAAGGTGTCGAGCTCTGAGGAAATATGGTACAACAGCACGTCCTTCAATGATGATACTCCACAATGCACAAGTCGTTGTAATGAGACCACCAATGATCGACATTAATTTTCATCATGCATCACGGGGAAGTACGCCATGGATTGTCGCTTAGTCACTGCCCATTTCTTTTTCGCTTTCGCCAATGTTAACTGAGGAGGCACGGAAGTGTGGAATCGGTTCTCGGCGAGTGCACATAAGAACTTACTAGAACCTCTTCCTCGACCTCTGACGAATCTTTGATCGATTTGAAGCGATTAATATTATCAACAATGCACCCATCAACTCCTAAGCGTCTTATTTGCGTATCAACGCCTTCGACTGTGCTGTTCTCCTCGCCATAAGTGTACCTACAGAAGTATAAGGTCCTCGGTTCGATTCCTAGCACATCCATATTTCCTACAGCGACAAACCTCTCTGTTTACACTCTCTCGCCCATTCCTCGTTCTTCATAATCCAGCTAGCCTCACCACAAATTCCGGTCAGTCCCGTTGCAACGCAGAACTCGATCGCAGCGTAAGGGTTCACCTACGCGACTGACTTTCATGGAAAGATCAATGAGATATATGAATACATTGTTCATCATACCTCTCGCCAAAGACTGTAGTATGAATTCCGAGTAGGGATACCTCGCAGATCTATTTCAAGTGTGGGGCTCTCGAATAGCATCAAGTCTCGCACATTCCTCCTTCGTGAGTTCGAATGCAAATGATAAGAACACTCTATCACATCAGGAGCTTCGGACATACATTCGAACTATCAACTCTCGTGAGTGTATCTCAGCTCGGCGTGAAATGCTCATAGCGGAGTTTAATTTATTCGCAAATAGAAATTCTATTATAGAATATTCGATTATAGTTGTGTAATCGATTTTGCCTCAGTGAGTCTCTAAAGGTGAATTCACTAAGATAACAATTTCAGTATGTATATAGTGGGTGCAACTTTTTAATTTGTTATGAAGGGCCGAATAAGCTCTCACATTGCGGACATCAGTGAAGTCAACCTCAGTATTATCATGCTCGTTCTCGTACCCAAACCAAACGTTGAATATAACAGGGAAGCGACTCTGCTTCTGTCTGAGCGTCACACAGAGCTCGGGGTCGAACGATGAGAACATGAACCTGCCGAGTTGTTGTT
>NW_003214825.1:62375-92035 GCF_000006405.1 Perkinsus marinus ATCC 50983 | reverse complement strand
AAAGTTCACTATGTCCTGGAGAATAACCTCAACAACAGTATTGCGACTGTGACACGACCTCGACGGAAATCTTCTCACTGTTTCGGTTGTTGGGTATCTTACATTGACCCAAGCATGAGCCTAAGAATGGCACGCCGAGCTCACTTGATTTCTACTAGAGCTCCCAAGGTGGACGGTGTCCCCTCTAGCACACAGCGCAGCGTCGGCAACCCATCGTGCATGTTGGCAACGCCCGGGCGCTTATCGAGTTCATTGGACGAGCCCCCACGTAACAGCCCGAGAGAACTCTCGCAACGGTTATAAGTAACGAAGGCTGTCGCTCGGCGGCTGGTCTTCGGATGATTCTCAGACCCGAGGCTCTGAGTATCCGATAGGGTGGATCTATTTGAATCATAATCACCCCTCGTGCCGCCCGAGAGTGCTGCTGTTGGCGGCGCTCCTTTCGGCTCCTCGAGCTCTCGTCCATCGTAGTTAGGCCTTCCCTCGACAGAGCTGTGATAGGCAGTGTCACTGACTGGCCGTAGGTAGCCGTGATTTGAAGATCGTGATAAACCATGGGTTGCTTGTCCGACGTCAGGAATACGTCGAACTCAACCTGGATCAACTGGTACTCACGGATCCGTATGCGAGGCGTTGAATATAACTCCCAGCTAGCTAGCGAGCCACCCGCC
Source organism: Perkinsus marinus ATCC 50983 (assembly GCF_000006405.1). Classification (NCBI taxonomy): domain Eukaryota; phylum Perkinsozoa; order Perkinsida; family Perkinsidae; genus Perkinsus; species Perkinsus marinus. Next base: position 91,364 of record NW_003214825.1, on the reverse strand, counting down.
TTACAAGCGCACGGAAGAATCCGAGCCTCATACTGATATTCACTAACAGTCATTCGCGAAGGTGGGGACATCTACACTAAGTCCTAGTTCAGTCGTCCGATCAGAGTATGAGAAAAGGAACAGTACTTTCTTACAGCGTTGGCACCATACTTGGCAGCCTGATTGAACGCGAGTAGTGTGTTCTCTCTAATCCTGGATCCCTGCTCATCACTGCCGATGCCGCGATGACCAATGATCGTCACATCACAACCAGTGCGGTCACTCTTCAATGGTCCACTGAGGGAGTCTCGATAGTATTCAGACATTAGAGTGACGATGACAAAACGAAGATCTATGGTGCCGACCTTGCGTAGAGAAGTGGGATCATACAACTCCCGTACCTGTGGCCGTCAGAATGTCCAACGGTGAACGGCATCCTGGTACTCACGAGGAGGTTTGTGGAGCTGCAAAGTTGTATCTCCGATAAGTCCTCGATTCCAATCATAGTGCCTGTACGATGACCGCAATGGCTTTTCTCATCAAGCGTCGCACTCATCATGGCCACAAGACAGGGAACACGAAAGTCGAGATCTATGGGTTCTGTAGGCGAGCGTCGTTCATTGAGCGAAGGGGATTTAAATAAAGGAATCGCATCGCGTAAAGGTTATGCAAATCGCACTAAAGTGAGACAGGGGACGCCTAGAAGACATCGCGTTCATTCTATGAGGTATGCTCGCTCCAAACCCCTCATGAGTGAAACTTACGGCCAATGATTCTCTCTGACGATTCTTTCGAGTCGTGGCCCTTAACGAGCTCAATCGCTGCGCTCTCTGAGAAGTCGAGGCACCCAGTGGACGGAGTCTGTCGTTGACCATCGACTTCATCGTTCCTTATGACCACACTTCGAGGCTGATCAGCATTAGCGCTATCGAATAGCATCACACGGATGAAGTATCTGACACCCACGGCGTTGAATAGCTCTAGTTCTCCGAAAGTGGTCGTCTTTAACGTCCACTTACTCGTTGCCAACAACTCCGTCATTATCCATCATCTCCACGCATTGCCCCGGGTTCTCAATAAAGATATGGCAGCGACTGATGGCTTCCTCCTCCTCCTCTCCATCGAGACCCCCAAGCTCTCCCTCCTCAAAGGTGACTTTCTTCCTGTCAGAGACGGTGTCGGAGATGGAGGACCAACTGTCGTGGGGGGATGAGGGATTGGACTCGGACATGGACGGGCGGAGAATGGCTAAGGATTTTTCGAGTATCAAGTGGGGCAGATATGCCAAAATGGGATACAGTCAAGTATTCCGGGTGGGAGGGCTTGAGATATGCCCTGATATTTCACTGCTAGTTAGGCCGGTCCCGATGTGGGGCAGATATGCCAAAACATGATACAATCAAATGCTTCCCGGCGAAACGGCTCAAAATATGCCGTGATAGAATCAATTCCCACCATGGTATCGAGTTGTATCCTGCCGATACGACAACAATGTTGCCATTGATACACTCATGGCTAGGGCGGTTCCTCAATGAGGCAGATACGCCAACACTAGAACGGTATCTTGTTTCAGTGACAATCTGTCGCTACTAGCTGTGCCCCAACGAAATGGCCTATCTGCCCTTGGAGTTAGTTACTGTAGACATTCACCCACCCGCAGTATGTGTGCAATGTTCCTGCATTGTGTCGTTGTCAACCGAAACGGTTGTCCCTTGTTCGTGGATAAAAGATTAAGTTTTTGACTTCTTGGTTGAGGTCTATCTCTCAAGTCTTGGAGCCTCCACGTCGGAGAAGTTGTGTTATCATGTTGGAATTCGAGGCTGACTACGGTGATGACTCCCTTGACGGGTCCTCTCTATATGGTGGAACATTTGACGGCCACATCTCAGAAGACATCACTGACACCCCTGTCTTCCAAGTTTGTCTTAGGAGTTGATCTTTTCAAGTCGTGTACCAATGACAGTCGTCTCCTCGAGTCGGGTACCTGCGGACTTTAAGTTGTTAGGGTATATGTAACGAACCGTCCAGATAAACTGATCTTACAATAACATGTGAGAATTAATTTGACGAATGGGACCGCTATGCCAGTGGAGTAAAACGTCCGAAAATGTATTCGGAGTATGAGGCCGCTATGCCAGAGGAGTATAACATTCAAAAATGGATTCGGCGAATGGGGCCGCTATGCCAGAGGAGTACAACATCTAGAAATATGTTCGGCAAATGGGGCCGCTATGCATGTGGATGGGGATTTCATATGCGCGAGAAAATCTATGCGCAAATATATAAGAATATCAGTTCAGCGATTCAAATCGGAATTCCAATCCCACAATCATGATCTTTGATGTCTAAGGAAATCAACTTGATAACATCCGAAGCTCATAAGAACATCGATTCCGGAGAAGTCCCGCGGGAAGCCGCCACGGGCGTTGATTCACGGCTCGATGTTATCACATAATTTACCGGTGTATTCGCCAAATTGATGCCCGAAGGTTAGGCCCGGGGGGTCGTGCAGCACCAAGGAGCGGGTCTGCCAGCACCAAGGTCCCAGAAGTTCTACCACATTCAATCGAAGCCTCCGGCGGCGGCCCACGGCCGCCTTATCGACTGTGCTGGTCTACTCAGTCAGACGGATGCCTGTATGTACCCGCGGCATAACCTTGTATCATGATCACCATTTCGTCCGAATAACTACTGTAGTTCCCTGCCCAGACCTGAGCATATTGAATGGGATTCCGATGATCGGACAACATTATATTTGGGGGTTAAGACTTGCTTAAAGCAAGTTGCTTTCCTCGAACTCCGCAGCTCTTGTATCGAGGCTCATATCGATCAGATTCGTCCACTCGCCAAGGTAGACAACACGCAATACGTGCCATGCATAACAGCTAGAGCACGTAAGCTTTGTAACATAGCTATATCTTGCTGTGATACTAGGCTATGAATCGTGAATTATAACTTTTCCAACATCAACACTTCCACGGTATTGGAAATTCCAATTTGGAATGCAAAGTCTGTATGGTGTGTTAGTCATGCTTTTGATCCGAATTTCTACTTGGCCTCTTACTTGAGCTCGTTGGATGCGATGATTGTAGGAGTCGACATCTTGGACAGTACTATGGCGCCTTCGGATTGTTCATGTCGGGAGTTGGGTAGTTGATTTCTCGACACCATGTCTCGACGCAGTCCAGATGCCACCAGTTGTGAGAGCAGCGTCTTGAGCTGCAGTACACGCTGTCGCTGTCGAAGGTACCTTGACAATATTCTGAGATGTCTCTTTTCTTCAGGTTCTTGCGTTCTTCCTCATTAGGGCGATGATGTGGGGGCCATGGGAAGTCATCAAGTCCTCGACCCCTCCCCATCGAGTGCAAAATTCGCGATGTCTCTGATGGGGTAGGACCTACCCCATCAGAGACCTGGTCTCTTCCTGGGTAGTCCATATCGTGGCCTCTGTGGTAGATTGAGTCCGTGACATACTCGAGCTTTCTTCCTCTCGAGCCGAGCTTTCACAATGTCCCAAGCCTGCTTGTCGTCCACACCGAGTAAATGACCAAGAGCGACGAGATGCTTACACTTTGCCCATCGAGCATATTTCGAGCAAGTGCATCGGGGTCCACCATCCTTCGGCAATGTCCTAACATCTGGAGTCAGAAGGTAGGTCACGAGCATGACGTTGTCACAACGTCGTTGTGAGTGATTCGACGGACTTGATCGAAACTTGAGTAGTTGAGTGTGATCCTTGCTGTGAGCTGGGATTCGGCCTCCTCGTTACTTTAAGATGCTTTCTCGGTGAATATATACGTATGGGCCTTCTCCTCGCGATAATGGGAAGATCTCGAGCAAGGACGCATGTGGGAGCAGGATTTGATCCCAGCTGCCTCCAACCTGTCCTCGGAGGACAGTCCTCCTTCGTCACATATCGGCGTAGCGACTTGTCCTTGTTGTAGTTGGACACAGCCCTCCATTCCGGACCGGTTAAGGTGTGAGAACTGGAACAGAGTCTGCATACGATGATTCTTCAACAACTTCTCCTTCAAGAACTTGTGGAAGCACTCAAGAGCATTTGAGGTGCGTCCACCAATACCCCCAGTGTGATGTGAAGTCCATCGACAGCGGAAATTGTCAAGGTTCAACCATCCTCCTTCCTCGAGTTTTTTGAGGAGATCAGTAACTCCATGCTCTGGCCGCGCTTCCCACTTGGATGACAGCAGTTGAAGGAGAACTTGATGTTCTGCAGCACTGCTAGCTAAGCCGACTGTGCGTAAGTCGGCTTTCACTTCATTCCAAACTGCTGCCTCCATAGTAGCAGGTTTTTTCTCCTTGGCCATCTGCATGGAGTGGAAGAAGCTAAAAGTTATGGTTGTCGAATGGTAGAAGGATTGAATCGTTGCATGAAGTGCGGGTGAGCCATCTTGAGTTACTCGTCTGATTGTTGGTAGCTCAGAGTATCCAGCTTCTCTAACCAAGTTGTGGAACTGCTCGAGGACATGCCCAATGCTCACAGCATTCTCACTTCTGACTAAGCCTACCAGTACAGGTAAGGCTGACCCATTTGGGGTGATAGAAGCCATTGTGAACATCACGCACTCGGCTGCCAGAATATCAGTGGTACAGTCAACTAAGATGTGGTCGGATTGTAGGTAGCTGGCGACCATCCGTGGGGTGGTGATGCTCGTCACGAGAGCTCCCAGTTACGATCATGACGGTCATTGTCATTCCGAAAATTACTGCAGCTTGTCGGAATCCTAATCTGGCAATCATTTCAAATTTTCAAACTTCAAATTCATCATCAAAATTTTCCTACTTTCGACAACATTTCACAGTGAAATTTTCACTGTCCAGCTCCACGAATGCAAGATATTAGCCAAGCTAATGCACGAAAATAGTGTTTCACTTGGTTTATGCCAATATGCTTGGCGAAATGCCACTTTACTCGAGAGTCGACAGCGGAGAGGTCAGTCCAAAGTTTGGACTCCAAACCTATCAGCCGCGAATTTCGTCAACGGATCACTTCGCTTCGCCAACAGCTTTATCGTAGGAAAACCACTCGAATAGATAATTTACGAGTGGGATAGATTAGTGAAAGAGAAGTGTAAGCGAGATGTCCCCGACATCATGTCGGCGCCGCAGGCGCCGAGGGAGCTCTCAAGTATTTTAGGGGCGAAAAAAGTAATTTTGGGGCGAGCGGAGTATTTTAGTATTTTAGGGGCGCCGGCAGCATTTTAGGGGTGCCGGTAGCATTTTAGGGGCACCGGGAAGCACCTTTCGGTATCTCGCTCGCTTTTTGGATCGGAAGTTTCGACCCGAAACGGCTTGTTCGCTCAGGAGATGTTTCTGATCACCTTCTTCATGCTCCTCTACTCGACTAAGGAACTGCTTCACGTTTCACTCACCCTTGCCCAAGCTAACCACCTCCACCTATGAATTCTCTCTGTAGGTACCGCTACTCTTGCTGTGTGGGATTGGGAGACTCCCGTCCACTGGTCTCGTTAGTTTTTATCGACCTTTCCTCTTTTATTTCTGTCATGGCATGGGATTTCACTGCCGCTCTTTACCACTCTAGCGTGCATATGCATTGTAAGGCTTACAACGACTAATGCACGGTGCATTAGTCGTTGTAAGCCTTACAATTTTGCGATACGCCAACAGGCGTGTAACGCCCCGGCAATAGACGTTGCGTTGCTGATCACCATATCTTAGGTTGTCTTTTTGGTCAGACAATACGGGGTGGGTGCTCCAACTTTAATTCGATTTAGAGAACTTAAGACTTCTGTATTGACTTGAGACTCTTAAATAAAATCATACTCGAAAGTGATCCTCAAGCGAACCATGAAGAGCCTCGGCAGCAGTATTTGTCCGATGCCTTTCGCCTGCCTCGGCGGCCCAGTGGATTGGAAGCCACGAGGAATCCGAGCAAGAGAAATAATAGATGGCCCAGTAGTAGTCGGACCTTTAGTAGTAAACCCATTGGTGTAGACGATGTTAATGGTACTGCCGTGGATACTGAGGTTGATGTCCAGCTTCAAGGGATACAACGGCCAAATAACTACAAAGACAAAGTGCAACAACTGCAAAGAACAGACTCTGTTCAACAAAGCACTTGATTGAAGAGTGAATGAACTGAACGCTGAATCCGAATGTACAGCGTCCCATAGCTCGCCGTTTCTCACGTATCCTGAAACGTCCCGTATCTTGCGTACTGCGTCCTGATTCTTGTGCGCGCGCATTATCCGTAGCGTGGCATCGGAAGCCAAGATACGGGTGTGCATGATGGGTGTTCTGCCACTGCGACCCGGTGGTGGGATACGCACGGTTGGGGCGGTAGCTGTTTCCGGCGGCGGCCCAGTGACACTGGGCCAGTGTGCTCTGACTCCACTTTCGGTCACGAGCTCACTCACCGTCTACTACTTCCAGCTACCGACTCTGAACCCCGCAGGGGTCCAGAGTGAAGTCACCGGCTCCCACCTCCACCAATGCAGCATTGGCAATGCCACTGCCAAGAATTGAACCTACGACACTCTCCTCTAAAACGCACTACTCAAACCACTACGCCATTCCCCAATCACTAACGGTGAGTCTCATCAACAGTCATCACCTCCCCTCCCAAATATAGGACTCTACCAAGGATTCGATCCAATCACCTTTCCCTTAGTAACCCGACACCCGTAAGTTCGGGTATATTGCGTATACTTCTGGATATATCAACTGGGTATTCACAATACTAGGTTCCACATATCCTCCTGTACATTGGGCCGCAAGACCCGGTGGAGCACATCGTACCAAGTTGGTACTACCAACACCGCGACCGAAGCCTTACATACTTCACTGGGATCTCATGTCCCTTCCCGTCAACATCCCAACATCAATATCTTCGTTGACAAGCTCATTGCCTTCCACGAGAAGGTCCGTGTCAACCTCAGATCCACACATCTGCCGCAGAGACGAAGAGCTACAGCGAGGGAGAATCAACGTCTGGCAGTACTCCATAGATTTGAAAGGAATGAAATTATCCTTCTAGAGTACCTACAAGAGATGGGCAGAATCAACCGGCTACCAGATAATTCTCCCTTCGAGTACGGGCCTCACTCTTCCAATACTTCTACTAATGCAGCCTCAACTTCCAACATCGACGGCCAGACGTTCTCACTGGCGGTTATTATACAAAAATTTCAACTCCTCTCTTGTCATATTCTCCATCGGTATCAATGTATCATTACTACTACGTCTCGCAATTTAAATATAATTAGCCTGCCACATATAGTGCCCTCAAGGCGATTGAGGCTCACGGCTCTGCGTCTACTGTCGTGCATGCACTACTGATCTACTGAACATTGACGTGTGTTTCGATACCCTATTCATGTAAACACTCACAGTGTTACATGGAAAACTTTCTTGTTCGCAACGAACAAGAATTTGACTAGTAGAACTCTTACTCACTACTAGTCTGTATAGATTTGGAGTCCCTTTCAACTATTCTATACACACATTGTGGAGTTCGAAGTTGAAGTTATATACTCAGAGTCGTCATGACTCAGAGTTATTCAGTCATGAATAATGAACCTCTCCTAAGGGCAGCCAACTATCATCAAAAATTAGCCCTACCACAATGAAAAAGCAACCAAGAGCAAATTCCGAGATGAAATCAAATGTAGCAGAGAAGATTCAATGACATTGCGTATACATTGAATGTATACGCAATACCCAGTAATACATAGATATCAATGAACAGTGGCGCAAAATCCATCGAGTATCTTCAAATAGATTATAAATAAATATTAAAATCGAGTATCTTCAAATAGCATCCTCTGGAATTGACAAGTTGTCGAAGTTAGTCATCGCCTCAATTATGTCATTCCCTTGTCAATAATGAAAGCGAACTGGACTTTCGACAACATGTGGTTGGCACAAACTACGTTAATAGCTGATAAACAACGTTTTTATCAAGTTGTCCAGATCACGACCGCCTTGATCCTAGATGTTCTTGACAACTTGACGAGTAGTAGTGTCGAAATAACGCTTCAGGAAGCTTATAACTAAAATTGACAAGTTGTCATTTTTACGATCGTGTATCGCATTTGACAGTTTGTCGAAAACGAACGCCCCCTACACGAACACGACAGTTACATTTCCTATTTGAAGTTGATATCGTAAGTGAGAGTTACGTCGTAGAGAAGTACACTAGGATTTCTTGGTGGGGAAACACTCAGCTGCGGTAATACTGGAAACCATGTTCGGGTCTGCATACGTGAATCTGGTCTCGCAGTGAATCTTCACTTTGCGGGCACCAGTTTCATGTATGCCGTCTATGGGTTTCCTCGAATGAAAACTACGAGTATGAGGTAGTAATAGTAGATGATGGACATCGGCGTCGCCGACGCCGCGTCGGTCCCATCACTGATGCGGTTATATTCTTCTTTGGGAGCGGACATAGTTAACTCAAGTAGTTTAAGATGGGAGATACTTTTTATCTTAGTCATGCTTCTGAATTGATGAGTGATATATCAAAACTGTCGGGCGGGCGAGGTTGATGAATCTTCGAGTACATGGTTGAGTACACGGTTACACTGTACCGAAGACTTCTTGCAAGAACACTCCGATGGTAGACAGTCCACTGAAGAACTCAGTTTTTGACAGAGGAAAGCGAGAGTCCTCGCTGGGGATAAGGCTATTAAGTTGATACGCGTCAACCACGACTGGGAGAATTGAACCTCATTTGTTGCCGAACAATCTACCCACCATTTTCGTGGCGAGTGACAACTAACACGCACATATGCGAATACTTACGAGTGCATATACGTACAGATACATGGTAATCCATAGCGTCCACAGACCGATAAAAATCTCTACTTTCAGCCTACGATCCGACCTCTACTTCGTGTATCCTCACAGTGCGATCCCACGCACTTTACTCGGAGTCGATTCTCTGTCACTCCGATTCTCAGTTCCTATTCCCTACCAAGTAGAGATGAGACGGCCTTTTCAGTGGCTGTAATCTGAGAGATCATCTAACATTGGCACTATCACTCACTTAACGCGATACAAGTGTGACAGGTGGTCATCATTGTCTGTTCTAATACTAGAAAACCTATTGGCCGCAAGCGTGGCAGTTGAGGCGTGGAAGTAACACATCCGTTGTTGGTATGAAAATATGGCCAGTGCGCTGAGTATCCAGAATTTTCATCTGCTCTGTTTCCATCACTGCTCGTGTTTGTTGTTGTTCATTGGAGAGACGATTGGATTCCTTGCTGTTAGTAGAAATTCATCTTGGCTCTCCCGAAGTGTTCGATCGGGGAGAAGACGGATTGTAATATTTGTGATTATGGAATATATAAATCTGAAGGACCCAGTCATGTGGGCATGCTTTGGCGTCTCCTTCATCCTCGTCGTAGCGGTGAGTATTATACTATTATATCCTCGGAAAACTGTACAGCATGCCAAGGTACTACTCGGGGTAGGCACACAGATCTATTGTATATCCATTCTTGGAAATTAGGGTGCTCATAGGTTGAGTTCAGAAGTGAGCTCGTCAAAGTTCAGCTTGGAGGTATTCGTGTATGTTCTCTATATATAGTCGCTCAGATTTTCCTGTTAAATTTCCTAAATTCACTTTGGTTGATGCGAATGTGATTTTTCTTGGATTTCTATAGCGGAATATTTACTCATGTGTCACCATCATTATCAATGTTACAATCTTTGGATGCTCGTCTCGAATTCTGGGCGTAAGCGGAAATATGATGTGCTCATATTTTCAGAGAATGTCGCCGTACGAGCTCGCCGCGGCTTACGTTCCTGAGAAATCTTCTGATGGGAAAACACCAAGGACCTTACCAAAGGTATCGGGTTCGATTCCTACGGCCGCCACCGCCTCGGATAATAATAGTGACCTCAGGATTTTCGACTCCTGGTGATTTGTAATCCCGTTTCTGGTGGAGGACTCGGACGGAAAGTGTTCACTAAAGTGGTGAAGGTATTACGGGGGAGGAGGAGAATGTGGAGTTGATCTAATTTATAATAAAATTGATAAAATTCGCGGCCCGAATAAAGTTAATATTTTCATTTGAAAGGAAAAAATATTTTTTTTTCAAGTAAGAGTCGATTGCTCTTGCATTTTCCAGCTGAGGTAGTTTCTGCTTCCTGTAAGTGCATGCGGATTTGATGCTATGCAAATGTGAAGAATGTGCGTCTTTTCTATTCCGGGATTAATGATAGTGAACAACTTGTCGCTATCATAGTCTCGAAAGTATATCATTATCCCATCACATGTTCATAGCAATATTTACATTTGTTTATGCGGAGAACAATAGTCTCGGAAAACAATCACAATTTTCTCTCGCATTTGCAGATCGAATTGGCACGCACTGTAGTGAATATCTTTATAGTTATGTAGTTATCACTAGGGGATTATTACTTTGATGATCATCTCGAATTGCATGGTTTGGCAGTCGGAGAATTTATTTTCTCAAAGTCATTGACCGCAGAAAGGAAAATGTTGGAGAATTTCATTGGTGATTCTGTGACGATTACGGAGAAAGTTTGAAAATATGAAAAAGGGGCTGCCTTTGGAGATCATCGGAATAAATTACTCGTCGAAAATCGCTCGAAAATTTACACGTGGGATTCCTCTCAGGTGATGCTCGATCGGAGTGAAGTGCCGTATGAGGTTGTTTTCACTGAACATGCTGGGCATGCTTACGACGTGGGGGCTGACCTCGATATTGATCGGTGAGCTCAGTGAGATGCGACATGGCTTTTCGTGGGGCGAGTGGTATGGCTTTTAAATAATATACATATAATGACAATTACTATGTGGTATGCAATAACTCGAATTAGAACTATATATAGGTATTGTATCGATCGAACATTGGAGTTTCACCCTAGTGATATGAAAAACAGTAGTGAAAAACACATTTCACGATCACTGCATATCACCGCGAATATCGCGTTTTTCACATGGGGTATTACGCCACTTCACGTAAAACTGGTGAAACCTCGATAATAACATCCCTGAGTTTTATATGAATATATATGATATATTTATGATTAGATATTAATGAGATAGATTGGCTGTGTGAAGTGTACTGCAAATGGTTCTCAGGTACTCGGCTGTCGCTGTAATAGGAGGAGACTGTTTGTTACATGAGTTACTTCAGGGACTGTAATACTGATTACTATTATTACTATCATCATGTGCATGCGTGCATACCAAATTTTCTGTTCAGGTATAGTTCGTCGAAAACTCTTTCCACACTCGAGTTGCTTCTTTCAAGGCTCCCGTTTGCAATAGTCCCGGCGGGAACCAAGTACTATGGGCCGGTCTCTCGAAAATTTCATGCTTCGCTCCGCTAGGAATCTTATTGTGATTTGTTATCGCCGTGTAGAGAGAAATGCTCGCGGTAGTCGTATTGTTCAGGAGGAGAAATTTTACCTCTAAAATTTTTGCGGAAATTTCTGCGCATTTTTTACCGTAAAAAACGTCGATGATTGTGAATTCATTCGACTTGTTGTTTGCAGCGACGGTCTGGCAAATAGTTTGGGAATGCCGAATGCATACTTGGCATGCAAGAGAATGTTAGACGCGATTTATACCGGGCAGGATAGGTGGGTGGGTAGAGGGGAGGGATTCTCTCCTGAAGGTCTAGGGTTCGATCCTCGCATATTCCGTTGAGTGGAAAAATATGCACATGGTCAACTTCATGTGTAGGTGGCAATATGACAATATTGAGGAAATTTTGGGGATTTCTTGTTGGTTCCCGAGCACTTTCACCCGAATTCATATGTAAACTTCTATAATGGTGGGGAAACTGCTGAGCTCAGCAGCTGAGGAAGGCGATTACATATATTCCTACTCCAACACTGTATAGGAAACTCCTGAGCTCAGCAGCTAAGGAAAGCGATTACATATATTCCTACTCCAACACTGTATAGGAAACTCCTGAGCTCAGCAGCTGAGGAAAGCGATTACATATATTCCTACTCCAACACTGTATAGGAAACTCCTGAGCTCAGCAGCTGAGGAAAGCGATTACATATATTCCCACTACTCCCACACTGTATAGGAAACTCCTGAGCTCAGCAGCTGAGGAAAGCGATTACATATATTCCTACTACTCCCACACTGTAGGCCTCTGGATTTGTATCATGCAGTGAGAGAGTCTTCGATTGCTCCGGACGATGGTACAGAAACGGCGGCTGATGAGGAGAGCAGAGTTAGCGAAGACCAAGGGTTGGATGCGTATATGAAAGTTAAAGTTAGTAATTTTTTGGTAGGTGCGGTGTAGTTGATCTCACGATGACCTGTTGGGGGTTCATAGCTGATGTGGAGATGATAACACGACGAGCACTTGGACGTGGGTGATTGATTGGCCACGCGGGTTCTATTCCCACGGTTGTCATTTTTCCAGGTTTTCCTCGGCAAGTGGGTAGAGCAATCGCGGCTTTGGTTAGCGTTCTTCGTATGGACGGCAAAGCTGGACATATAGTACTCTACTGCAAGGAACCTATTCCCAAGGAGCTTTCTGGTGAGATGAGAATACCTCACTGAAGCTTAGCTGCTCAACAGTGATGGTTGTTCGTCATATTAGGGCGCTGATAGGATGGAGTTTCACGACCCGTTTTACGTGAAGTGGCGTAATACTATGTGAAAAAGAAATATGCAGTAGTCGTGAAATGTATCTTTTTACTGGTGTTTTTCATATCACTAGGGTGAAAATTCAATGAAGTGATCATTGATGGAAGTGATCAGTTGGAGAAAGTTTTATTATTTTTAACCTTGCATGGGAATTCTCTTTACTCAGGCTTAGGGTTGCCCGAGCCCAAGACTTGGCTAACGACAATAAGAGGACCAATAATGAGCCTCACAGTCACCAACGTTAGTCATGCCGCAGGTAGGGTGGGAGGAGGGGGTGCTTGGTATAATGGAGTTTCTTGACCCTAGTGATATGAAAAAACACTAGTGTAAAACATATTCTACGAGTCGTAGAATATGTCAGACTATAAAGGATATGACTATATGACTATATGACTATAATAACTATATGTCGTAGACTACGACTACTAAAGGAGTATCGCGTTTTTCACCGAGTTTTACTCCGCCACTTCGCGTAAAGCGGGTTGTGAAACTCCACTGTATTGTCATGGACCCGTCTAGCTTTGAGAAATAACGTCTCCCCAGGGTTTGATAACAATGGGGAAAATGATGTTACTAATGTGATGATGACATTTACATGGGAAACTGATTGAAGAATGTGTTCCTAGCCGGGAACATTATAGGTTCCTGTATACTGCTCTCAGGAGATTTCATTGTGGATCCAAATGCGCGATGTGACGATGGTGTATTGTCCGTTTGTGTGATAAGGAGCTGTAGTAGGTGGCAGGTAAGTCTCGGGTTCGAACCCTGGTGGCGGCTTTTTACTGACATGCCCGACTTGTCACTTTTAGGCGGTCAAAACATTGTTGGCAATGAGGAGTGGCACACATCTGGCTCTACCGTGGATCGAGACGTATACCTGTTCGAAGGTGATTCGCTTTGCTCGTCAGGTTTTGCATGATAATGGTTAATTTATATTTAATTTTATATTATTTTTTATTACTATTAGTTCAGATTTACGGGTGAATCGAATCACGCACACTTCAGTAGAGATTCTGAATTGAAATGTGACTCGGTTCAGCGGTTATGAGAACTTGGGAGGCTCGTCAGAGTGCTAGTGTTGGTCCTGGAAACATTTCGGTTTTGTGATGATGTAGTTGTATTAGAAAACCTCCTGATTGCTATTAAATGGTTAGAGAGCTTATGTGATCGAAAATGTTGAAGGAATTCCTGTATGGCGTCGTTGAAATTTGGAAAATTTCAGCGAAAATAATCACTAGCGGGTTGTATTAAGTTTAACCATATGAGCGTTGAGTGAGTTGGCCTCAAGGGTTTGTGACTTCATAGGTATATATTCGAAACGATACAGGAGAGGTGACAGTCGGTGGTATGGGAGAATCAGAGTTGGGTGAGAATACTACTGATGCGTATCTTTGTGCATGCGTGCAACTGCTTTAGATCCCAGGCAACCTACGGAGGGCCCTGATGGGATACTCTTGACGTGTTTAGAAGGAGCTGCTAAACTGATGTGTTGAACTCATAAAGAACCTTTCCGTTGACATCTATTGCCTGAGTGTATTATGAATCGTCTCTTTATATTTGTCAATGGTGTTGCAGTTGTTATTATTATACGCTGTGTTTTCCGAGAGAAAGTCGCAAGGAATCATATAGGAAACTATAATGTTTTGAATTTTTCACATTCGTCAATCAGTTTCCCATGTAAATGTGATCATCACATTAGTAACATCATTTTCTCCTAAGGAACGCTATTTATCAAAGCTCGATGGGTCTTTGAGGAGTCGTACTCCAATCGTCGGTTGAGTCCAATCGTTCTGGTTGTCGGTGCGTATCATATACGGGAGGGTGTGTGAGGCATGTGATAGCGAAGTATAGTGATAGGGTAGTGACTGTAGTAATGTGAGTATTCGACTGACGATGTATTCATACCAGTGTTGGAAGAGTATATGCTCGCTATCCTAGGTTGAGCTCAGGAGCTTCCTCACGTTTACATACGACTTCGGGTAGAAGTGTAGAGAAACTTGCAAGAAATTCTCAAATTTTTTCGCAGAATTTCATAGTGTCATCACCAACACATGTGGTCGACCATGTGCGTATTTTTCCCCACAGTGCCTGATACAGTCACTACTGTGATTTGACTGTTGTTCTGTAGACATTTCCGGAGAAACCTGCACACAATACTTGGTACATAGCCTGACCTTTAGCTAGCTACTTAGTCTTGCTATATACTTCTTCTTTTTGCGCAGCACCGCCTTGACCAGGCGAGTAATAGCCAGTATAGAGGTATACCTGCAGGCTCAGTCACTGCTGTCTGAGCCCTGGTATATACTGTATTGACATAGTGGGAAAACTATATTGTTGTAATTATCGTGGCTCCTGAGAACAAGGCCACTCAGGTGGTGGAGATATGAATTGAGCGAATTAGACTTCCCTCAATAAGCTATTCTCATTTTCCTGGATGTTCTTCGCCGTAGTTGAACTGAGTAACTTGCCGAGCATGAAGTGGAATTCTGTTTGATGATGGACTCAGAATTTGGTTTTTTTTGTGTGGCATGTTTGCATAGGAGATATAATATGCCTTTGAATATTTCTCGAACTTTGTCACATCGTGGGGACAACTGTCAGCGCTAGCACACAAGAAGCAGCTATTCCTTCCCGCAGTGGAGAAGGTTTTCGAGGGTAGCAGTTGAGAGTTTGCCAAACACTAGACAGGCAATACAGATCGTCGGTATTGTCGTTAAAGTTTGATTATTATTTTGAGCTAATGTCTCGTCCTTTTACTGACGCGGACTTGAGGGCCGTTGAAGAGCTCTGTCCTACTAGTAAGTTGTTGGGCTGTGGTAGTCTGTGATGCGCTCATTCTCGTGAATTAGCGGGTGATAGCTTTTCTATAATCTGTTTTTGCGGCCTGAATTTCGGAAATTCGAATTGGAGAATGTTGTATATTTCCTTAGCAATAGTGGAGTGTCGTTCCCCATTGGAAAGTTCATGTGCTCAGGTTCGACTAGTGATGTGGAGCTAGCGTTATGGCGTGCCAATGGCGATCGAAACATGGCGGCTAATATGCTTTTATCACAGCAGAGATCTACTCCAGCTGCTCAAGCGTAAGTTATCGGAGGAGATAGTGTCTTTACGTGGTATTTGCTATCTTATCCCATACTTTTGCGGCTCTTCAGGTACCCAAGTCAGCCAGTACCTGTTGTGGCAGTGGTGAGTTTTGGGGACAGGTTTTGTGTTTACTGTGGTCGATTTGAGCCTAGAGCACTCGTCAAGTTTTAACTAGGATTTGTGATGTAAATTTGTGGCGTTTTCAGAAGTCTATTCGCACGCATCTTCTACAGTAGGTCGACTGTCACTATTTATCTGTTTCAATTTACTTCTTTTTCTAATGAAGTCTGTTCGTAATGATTCAATATGGATCTATCAAGTCAGGCTCAAGCAGCTCCACGTGAACAAGTCGAGAGAAGTGCGCAGATAAGATGCTGTCACTGTGAAGAACTCATGACGGTAAACGTCAGAGGTTTTCGTAGGTCGGTTGTGGGCGTGAGTTTCCCCTATCCCTTCTCTTAGGCGATGAGGCAGTGGGGGCTGAAGCTCAGTGTCCTCGCTGTCATCAGATGAACAGATTTGTGTTGCCAGCTGAGAAGGTGAGCAGATAAGTATGCGATTTGCTATGCTTCGCTCCGCTGTTTGAATTATTTGTTGTTGGTGTGTTATTGCGATCATATCATTTGTTCCAGGACTCTGTGGTCGCGAGTGAAGCCGCTCCGTTTAAGCCATACTCTGTGGAGATCCCCACTAATTCCGAGGCTTTTGACGCGGCACACGCTCCTCCTGTCACGCCACAGGTAAGAGGGTTGTTCTAAAGAGCCGTTCTATCGGAATCATTGAATGATATTTTTTGCACCTGCTTGTCATTTTCAGGGCGCAATGCCTGTTCCCACTGTGGAAGTCCCACCATCTCAAGTAGCTCTACCCCAGAACATGCAGGTCCAGGTGGTTCAAGTTGGTTCGTTAGTACCTACCTTAACAGGTCAGTACTTAGCAAGATATTGTCACTCATGACGTTATTGCTCCGCTTAGAATGTAGGCTGAAGATTTTTCTGGTTTAGTTTTTTTTCGGGATTTTTCTGTTTCTCGCGAATCTCATACTTTCACCCGTGGGATGATTATGGCAACTAGATGGAGCATCTTTGGGGCAACTATGCCAATTAGATTGAGAATCTTTGGGGCAACTATGCCAATTAGATTGAGAATCTTTGGGGCAACTATGCCAATTAGATTGAGAATCTTTGGGGCAACTATGCCAATTAGAGTGAGAATCTTTAGGGCGACTATGCCACATAGATTGAGAATCCTTGGGGCAACTATGCCAATTAGATTGAGAATCTTTGGGGCAACTATGCCAATTAGATTGAGAATCTTTGGGGCAACTATGCCAATTAGAGTGAGA
Source organism: Perkinsus marinus ATCC 50983 (assembly GCF_000006405.1). Taxonomy (NCBI): domain Eukaryota; phylum Perkinsozoa; order Perkinsida; family Perkinsidae; genus Perkinsus; species Perkinsus marinus. Next base: position 74,331 of record NW_003214825.1, on the reverse strand, counting down.
ATATTTGTGGCGACTATGCCACTTAGATTGAGAATCCTTGGGGCAACTATGCCAATTGGATTGAGAATCTTTGGGGCAACTATGCCAATTGGAGGTCGATTTGGTAGGATGCAAAATAGGTCCATATGTGGCATATCTGGTTAGCTGGGTCTTCTTGCATGTTTTTTGTCATCGTTTCGATGCCCTTGCGGGGGTTTGAACTCGGGGAATAGAGAGACGTGTTAGGCTCTCTTATGGGCCTTTGTTGAAGGTCTATTTTCTTGCAGGTGTCCAGAGGGCGTTGTTGATCGGCATTAACTATTATGGCTCCAAATGTGAGCTTTCGGGCTGTATTCCTGATGTTTATAACATGAAGAGATTACTGGTCGAGACTTATCATTGGAATCCTAATGATATCAAACTCCTCACTGATGATGGACAAACTGAAAGACCAACACGTAAGCACGATGGGATCGATTGTCTTCTCCCAAGCACTGGGTCATGTAACATGACTCAAGTTGCTCGGAGTGTTTAAAACGATTATTCCCATTTCAGGAGAGAATATAGTCCGATATATGCATTGGTTGGTCAGAGATGCCAAGCCTGGTGATATCTTCTTCTTTCATTACTCTGGTCATGGAGCCCAACAGGTGAGTATGCGTGTATCGCTTTGTAGGGGAGATTCACGACTCTTTCTGATGTCCATGTTCCAAATTACTAGTATGAGACATGAATGACTGTTGCTGTTGGTGCCGAAGGTCACTCTTCGTATTATGTAGGCGGATCCGTTGCACCTGGAAGAAGATGGGATGAACGAGACTATCATACCTGTTGATGTAAGTTCCAAGATCTAGAAGCCCGAAATTTTTCTCGTTGTCGTCACACAGTGTTTTGCTGGATTTTAGTAGTATTCCCAACTAGAGTGTATAGATCTTAACGAAGGGAAAATTAGTCTGTGCCTACTTTACACTGTGTTCAATTCGTAGAAACTCGAAGTATTACTGTACTCGCATCAGGTACAAAAAGCAGGTCAAATTACCGATGATGTTATACATGAGGCGTTGGTGGATCCCCTTCCAAGTGGAGCAAGGCTGACAAGTGTGATGGACTCTTGTCATTCAGGAACAGGTGAAGCACGAGACTGGGCCATCTCTCTCGTATATCTATTCTGTTTCTTATGTTCGTTATAGTTCTCGCCAGCCAGAGGTGTGCCAATCAGTGCATTCTATTTCTTCATACACGTTATACGAGGGAGCGGTGTTGGTATCAGGTATGGATTTACCTTACACGTGGTTGAATGGTACCGGCTGGAAAGAAGATGTGAATCCATGGCATTCCAGAGGAGATGTAAGTCGAGGAGTATCTTCTTGGAATTACTCAGTTGTCCGTCGTAGGTGCAACTATTTAGTGGATGCGACGATAGTCAGACGTCTGCTGATGCATCGGTGGGCAATCTAAAGGGTGGTGCCATGACAACAGCATTCTGTAAGTGCTTCTGAAGGAGCCTTCAGTTTATTGCTATTCTCCGGTAGCTATGATATCGAGTTCATTACGTATCTCAGAAAATATACTACTGTTGAATCTTCCTCTGATCAGGTAATGCTATTAGAGAAACCCGAATGTGTCCTACACTGGATTGATAGAACAACTCGACCTCGAGATGAAGAGGGAGCATATGACTCAAAGGCCTCAGTTGTCAACCTCTCAAACCTTTCCTGTGATAGGTGGGTTCCTCTGGACTGCTGTCCAAGTATGGTTCAACCCCCGTTCTCAGACCCTTCAGTTTGACTGATATTCTACCCAACCAAAACCAGAAGGTCGGCCGCATAGTTCACAAGACTTTCAAGGCTAAGCCCAACAAGAGCAGGAACGTCGCCTTGAACGCTCTCGTTGCAGGAGGGGCCGGTCTCGTCGGTGGTCTCCTCATTGGTGATGCAATAGGCCACGCTGAAGACAGACATCGACGCCCCGTCGTAGTAGAGCCCCGTCGCAGACCTGTTGTAATAGAGCCTCGACGTAGACCTGTGGTGGTGGAGCCCCGCCGCCATCCTGGGCCGGTCATTGTTGAGGGTCCAAGAGGCCCCTTTGGTGGTAGAGGCAAGGGTAAGGGCTTCAGGTGGTAGAGGAGTTTCTTCATTCAAGCTTGTGTGTATTTCGTCGGCTACTGCAGTTCCAAAAGCGAACTGCGACTGACATTTTGAACTCAGACGTTTATCCCTGTTATTAAATTTAGTTGGGAAAAATTCCATTTGTTGTGACCTCGTGTGGTGACCATAAGTTCTTTCCCGTTTCTGGAACGTATTAGTGTGTTTGGTTGGTTGATATTGAAGCCATTCTGGTATGAGTATGTTGAGAATATCGTCTTCCTACTTATCGCGCTCTCAGAGGTGTCTAACGGGACAAGTAGTGATTGGGCCTCTATATTGACTTTGTAGGAACTGTGCTGCACAACAAGAAGAAGTTGGATGAACTTCATAGGAAGATGGGAACTGACTCGTTACGTATGTTGTTGTCATTCGTGACATGTGATGGCGAGGAGCACTAAGCATGGTGTCACACCCGAGGCGAAGATATATCAATAACATATACAACTTCCGACCCCATCTGGATCTAACTTGGTTGTTATCAATTATCTCTTCATTGTATGTTGTTGAATAAAAATTCCTAAATCTGAGGTTTCAGTTGACTTTCGACCATCTCAACTCGAGGTCAATATAAGGTATAGCCTCATGGAGCCTTATTCACCTTTCTGGTTGCGCACGTTATATGTTTGTATGAGTATCTTCATGTACAGCTTGCATGAACTGTCATTAATTATATGCGAATTGAAGACGTTGCTGTCTAGGCTCATCCCCTTGGGTGGAGTATCTATTCCTCCTCCTCATCTACTCCATTGGATGTTCTCTGGAATAACATCAGCGATCCCTTCTACTGATAGTATGGTATGCTGGGAGTCTATTAATAAGAGCTTGGCTTATTGGTCATGTTGTGGTATGTGTTAGTTCAAACTGCAATTTCGGGCTGCCTGTGAGAGTTGCTCAGTCGTTGGGGGTGTTCAAGAGGATCGCTCCTATGATCGAGTTTTACATGTTAAATTTAATCCTGGAAGGGATATTCGAGCTCAGGAGAGGTCTATTGGAAATCAGTTTACTGTTCCTACTTATGACAACCAAGCCTTTCTCAGGAGGAGATGCGGCCCAGATAAGATTCCTATGCCCTAACAGTAGTGATAAGGGAATAACTCTTTAATGGGAATGCGCGGTGTTAATTGGAACTACTGTATTTTTCGCCGTCTTTACTGTTGCTTGAGCCGTTTCATATAATATAGTATTTTTATCGCTATTGTAGTTATGATTGTTATACCTTTTTGAGTGTATTTATGGTTATTAGATCTATACAACTGTTGACCGTTATCTCATTTTTTATGTACCTTTAACATATTCTACAATTACTATATTATATTTTTTCTCTAGAGCAGCACTCCTCCCACTAGGCAGACAGTAGCCAGTATAGAAGTATGGCTGCTAACTCAGCAGCTCCGAAATGAACGGCCAGGCCCTGGCAAAAGCATTATTATATCCACACCATATTTATACATAATTATATCAGCGATTGCTAAACTAAGCTGCTAGGATCGTGGATGCACCAGAGTGAAATTGCTTGACAGTTTCCCGCGAGATTTTTCTAACGCGTATCGGTTTGCGCAATAATTTATTCATTGCAAGGTTCTGATAAGGAGATAGAGGCGGCCATTTATAAATACAACGGCGATGAGAATATGGCAGTTAATGAGTTACTCAATCAACAGGAACGGTCATCGACTAGGACTCAGTGAGTTTGAAGGCACTTCATATTTCCGGTTGAATCTCGGACGATGCGTGCGCGTGTCATGGGCAGAAATACTAATACGCCTGCCCGTTTCGCTCTAGTGCAGAACAAATTTTGAATTTACATAAAGCGTTATGTATGGTCAAGTTGTTGTTATACGCCGTAGAGCTTTATTAAACACCTCAAGAGAAAGATCGTTGAAAGCGTCGTCCTTGTTGTGGACGTGCTGCGCACTAACGACTGTCTTGAGAGAGGCTGGTTCGAGGAAGGCGGCAGTTTGTTTCCTTCTCTTTAGTGACCAGCAGTCCATTGAACCCCATACAGAGGCACGGATAGGAACTTCTGTGGTAGTATGGAAGAGCACTTGTGCGGGAGGGGTCACAGTCTGGGAGAAGAGGCATTCATGTGTTGATGACAATGTAAAAATATTGGGAGACTCTCATTGGCTTCTCAATGTTTCTAGCCGAATTGGTATGTAAACTTGTATGATTAAAACTCATCTGAAGAAAGTAAAGAACATATTTCTCAGCGCTGTCGCCTCACCTTGCAGTTAGTGCGCGACTGTAGGGTGTGAGCCCATCCATTTTGGGAAACTGTTTTTGCATAACCGTTTGGTAGTCTGTGGTCACATACGTAGGGTATTCTCAATCGATTTATATTAATTTTCATCAAAGTCATCCTTGACGCACTCGAAATGATATTAGTTTGTACGACGGCTACCTTAACACAGTAGATAGGTTGTTTGTGATTTAATAGGCTTGGCGCCCGGCTCTGCTCCAACTGGTAGTTCTGAGGTTGCTTTCTTGAACAAATGTATAAACTGTAAAACTTATTTGATTGTAATATGCTTTGCAATAGACTTTGAGGCTATCGTATAGTATGTTGATTCAACGCGTGCAGTCTTGGAGAATATACTCGCTCTCCTCAGCTGAGCTCAGCGGTTTCTTCGGTATATCATGAAAATTTAGACTCGAATTCGGGTAAAAAAATACAGAAACCAACATGAATTTTCCTGAAATTCCTCAGATTTTTCATATTGCCACTAAGACATGTAGATGACCATATGTGCATATTTTGTCACACTGCAACGGTATGCGCGACCTTCTGCTGCGACTAAGTGTGTTCATGAAGATCTCGTTCGCTATGGATTAGGTTCCTCCTCCTCCTCCTGCTGCTCTGCACAGGGAAGTGAGTAAGACCGTCCAGATTCAGTGTGGCTCTTGCCGGGAAGTTCTGACGGTCCAGCTTACCGCGATGGGTAGTAGTAGGAAGGGGCGGTAGCTGCGGAGAAGGGAACAAATTGGATAGACGAACATAGGAGGCGTAACAGCATGATAGCGAAATGGGCATGCGCTTTGCATACTGGGAATATACACATTATTCGAGTTGATCGGCTCACGTGGTGCACGCGTTAGCTCGAATAATATCTACAAGTTTCTGCGTCGAATTGCTGAATATGACGGTTCTTCAATTTAGCTCACCTGAGTGTAGATTTGTTCTTTTAGGAGATCAGCCGGTGAACGCCCAGGCAACATGCCCCCACTGCCACACTCTGAATCAATTCACCATGCCTCCTGATACGGTAGTGTTGGGACCCTAAACTGGATTGAGTTGAAATAGAATAGTTTTGCTTCTCTCAGCTGAGCTTGGGAGTTTCTGCACTATATTATTATAATTTACACATAGTTTATAATACTGCAGGATTGTAAACAAAGCATCGAGAATTCCTCAAGAGTTCCTCATTGTCATCAGCACACGTGTGCACCATGTGCGTATTTTATTTCACTCGGAGTATACCATAGCGCCTTGTTGTTGGTCCACATCGTTTCGTTGCATTAGATAAGTTTTATTGTTGTTGTCGTTCTTTCTATCCCTTTTGAAATTTCAATAGTTGATATTCTTACAATGAGCATCTCGCCTCACATTTCTTGGCCGTTTCTCAATCTAGTCATTGTGTTGGAAATAATCGTCCAGAATATGTTGATAAGATGCATCGAACGGCTAAGAGAAAATTCGGTAGAGTCACGCGTTGTGCATTTGATGTAACACTGAACCCAAAGAGCCAGTTGGCTCGGCAAATAAACTGTAACTAACAAGGGGGCAGTCGTGCATGGGCCATGAATCGCAGTGCTCTAACTATGAACGACATGAACGAATCATCAATGGAGTTTCTCGACCCTAGTGATATGAAAAACACTAGTGTAAAATATATTTCACGACTACTGCATATCACCGCGAATATCACCTTTTTCACTGAGTATTACACCAAATGGTTGAAACTCCAATGATATCTTAATTTATACTCGCTCGCCCATTAACACAATTCTCATCAGTTGTTAGTATAGACGCGATTGAAATCATACTGTAATGTAAATTTTATGCATATGCTTTGTATTTTTCCGAGCGTATCAGACTAGTATCGTAGCTCTCGGACAGATAGATGGTATAACTCGACGCACCTGTTTGGTATGGTGAAGCTCCCGAGTGAATGTCAATTTCGGTCTGCAGATTCAACCAGCTCCTCGTGAGCAAGTCGAGAGAAGTGCCCAGATAAGATGCTGTCAATGCCAAGGAATAATGACGGTGAACGTGGAAGGATTCCGTGCGTTGTTTACAAGCTTGTGTGTTGGTCTCACGTGTTTGCTCAACAGGTGGGCAAGCTATGGAGGCTGAGGCTCAATGCCCTCGTTGCCAACAAATGAACAGATTCGTATTGCCGCCTGAAAAGGTGAGCAGGGAATACGACCATCTGTGATTCGATTGAAAGTATCAGGAGTCACCTGTGGCGAGTGAAGCTGCTCCGTTGGAAATGTACTCTCCGGAGATGCCCACCAAATTGGAGGGTCTCGACGCCACATATGCGCCTCTTAATACTCCTGAGGTAAAAGATGAATTCCGAGTGATTTCTACTGTGTGTTGATTCTATTAATATATGTTATGATGAATATGGTTTGTTATCCTCAGATCACTTCTGCTGCTCCCACTGTGGCGAGTCCACCTCCGATAGGAGCCCTGCCGCAGAACATGCAGGTTCAGACGGTTCAAGTTGGCACATTGGTGCCCACACTAACGGGTAAGGAGGAACTAGTAGGAAATATCCGTGTTTAGAGTGTTGTTGCTCTTTATGGAGAACTTGTTTAAGAAAGTTTTACGTTATTTTCTGATTTTCCTGTGAAAAGTGCATTTTTACTTGTGAGTTCGTATATGAAGTGGCGTAAAACTCGGTGAAAAACCCGATATTCGCGGTCTTCAGTAGTCGTAAAATATGTTTTACACTAGTTTTTTCATATCACGGGCGAAACTCCATTGTAGAGTGTTCATGCAGGCAGGTTAGAAACCTTTGGGGTCGATTTTGGTATGATGCAGATTCGGTCAGTATGGAGTTTATCCTGTATGTCCCAGGCTTATACAGTCTCCGAATAATCTGACAATATCGAGTTCTCGCTTGTTATTCACAGCTCCTTGCAGGTGTTCAGAGGGCGTTGTTGATCGGCATTAACTATTATGGCTCCAAATGTGAGCTTTCGGGCTGTATTCCTGATGTTTATAATATGAAGAGATTACTGGTCGAGACGTATCATTGGAATCCTAATGATATCAAACTCCTCACTGATGATGGTCAAACTGAAAGGCCAACACGTAAGCACGATGGGATCGATTGTCTTCTCCCAGGCACTGGGTCATGTAACATGACTCATGTTGCTCGGAGTGTTTGAAACGATTATCCCTATTTCAGGAGAGAATATAGTCCGATATATGCATTGGTTGGTCAGAGATGCCAAGCCTGGTGACATCTTCTTCTTCCATTACTCTGGTCATGGAGCTCAACAGGTGAGTATGCGTGTATCGCTTTGTAGGTGGTGGGGACGTTTGCCAGCGAACAATTATAGCCGGCGAAGTATAGGAAGCATCGGTCTACATGGGCTCGGAGTCATGTTTTGTTTTATGTAGGAGGACCCGACGCACCTGGAGGAGGATGGGATGAACGAGACAATTATACCTGTTGATGTAAGAGTGTATGATTTCGTCACTTGGTTGGTTTTAGAAGGCGGAGAAGTTCAACGGCCTAGTATTCATCAAACTTTAACGTTGATTTCATGTCGTATTGGGTCGGTTCGCACTTCGAAGGCTGTTAGTAGGTACAAACAGCAGGTCAAATCACCGATGATGTTATACATGAGGCGCTGGTGGATCCCCTTCCAAGTGGAGCAAGGCTGACAAGTGTGATGGACTCTTGTCATTCAGGAACAGGTGAAGCACGAGACTGGGCCATCTCTTTCATATATATGTGTTGTGTCTTATCCTCGAATCGTAGTTCCCCACACCTAGAGGTGTGCCAATCCATGCACCAAAGTGTAAATGCTAGAGAATGCCTATTACTTCATACGCTTGATGTGTTAGGAGGCGGTGTCGGTATCAGGTATGGATTTACCTTACACGTGGTTGAATGGTACCGGCTGGAAAGAAGATGTGAATCCATGGCATTCCAGAGGAGATGTAAGTCGAGGAGTATCTTCTTGGAATTACTCAGTTGTTCGTCGTAGGTGCAACTATTCAGTGGATGCGACGATAGTCAGACGTCTGCTGATGCATCAGTGGGCAATCTCAAGGGTGGTGCCATGACAACAGCATTCTGTAAGTGCTTCTGAAGGAGTCTTCAGTTTATTGCTATTCACCGGTAGCTACGGTATCGGGTCCACTAAATGATATCTCAGAGAATAAATTACTGTTGAGTCTTTCTCTGATCAGGTAATGCTATTAGGAGAAACCCAAATGTGTCCTACACTGGATTGATAGAACAACTCGACATCGAGATGAAGAGGGAGCATATGACTCAAAGGCCTCAGTTGTCAACCTCTCAAACCTTTCCTGTTGATAGGTGGGCTCCTCTCGAGCTGCTGCCCAAGTATGGTGGTTCACCCCCCCCCCCCCCCCGTTCTCAGACCCTTCAATTTGACTGATATTCTACCCAACCAAAACCAGAAGGTCGGCCGCATAGTTCACAAGACTTTCAAGGCTAAGCCCAACAAGAGCAGGAACGTCGCCTTGAACGCTCTCGTTGCAGGAGGAGTCGGCCTCATGGGAGGTCTTCTCATTGGTTCAGCGATGAGTGAACGTCGGCGTCCCATAGTAGTAGCGCCACGTCGCAGACCAATCATAGTAGCACCCGTCGGTCGTCGTCCCGGCCCGCTATTCGTTGGAGGTGGTAGGGGTCCTTTTGGCGGTGGAGGCTTCCGCGGAAAAGGCTTCCGTGGTAAAGGATTTGGCGGCAAAGGCTTCGGCAAAGGCTTCCGATAGTTGTGAACCCTTCGTGTTCAATCACTGCTTCTGTTTTTTCTGTAGACTGCTACATTTCCAAAAGCGAATTGTGACCAACACTTATAACAAACAACGTTTGTTTTATCTCTCGTTTCTGCCTTCAGTTGGGAAGGATGTCAGCACTGTGACACTGTGTATATCAATACTCCTTCCCGTTTCCAGATCATATTATCATACTGAGTTGTCATTTTGAAGTGCACTGGTGCTGCACCCCAGCTTGATATGTTTTGCGGACAGATACCGGTCCGGCGCATCATTGCTCCTTGATGAGCATTCATCTTTCCATCAGTCCTGGAAGTCAGTACGAGTTTGAAATCGCTATTTCGAGCCATCATTGATGGGTGGCCGTAGTGTTAGTTCGTCATGGATTGCTTCTCCTCTTAATGTTCGGAGGCAGACTACTAGCGTGCTTCTAGATAATAAGCAGTAAGTCCACGAACACAGAGGACGACAACGAAGAATCATTGATGATGGTCAAGATGCTGGTAGCAGATAAGACTATGCGGTTTTGGTGTCGGAGTCCTATGCGGTACACGGTCAGAGGAGATGAGGCAGTATGTTGCTGTTGGAGAAACTTACCTGAATGCAGTGGCATAGCCGCTCTAAGATATGCTTCAATACCATCAATACTTTCGGGTGGGGCGGCTATGCCACTGCCCCAAAGATATGCCTTTATACAATCAGTTTCTTCGGGTGGGGCTGCTATGCCACTGCCCCAAGATATGCCTTTATACAATCAATTTCTTCGGGTGGGGCTGCTATGCCACTGCCCCAAGATATGCCTTTATACAATCAATTTCTTCGGGTGGGGCTGCTATGCCACTGCCCCAAGATATGCCTCAATACAATCAATTCCTTCGGGTGGGGCGGCTATACCACTGCTCCAAGATATGCCTTCATACAATCAATTCCTTAGGGTGGGGCGGCTATGCCACTGCCCCAAGATATGCCTTTATACTATCAATTCCTTCGGGTGGGGGGGCTATGCCACTGCCCCAAGATATGCTTTCATACAATCAATTCCTTCGGGTGGGGCGGCTATGCCACTGCCCCAAGATATGCCTTTATAATGAGCCTCTGTTGATAAGGTTGGTCCCTCTGAGAACAGATACCGAGACTGGTGTATAATCACCTAGATTGATCCCACCCCTGCTTTGGAGGAATCATAGTCATCCAATGGTTAGTACACTCACAGCAATCATTATCTCGGGACCAATGATCCTATCTTTTCTTGCCAGCATAACCTCGAAGCCATCAAGCTCAGTGCTGCTTGCCGAGCCGTTCACTCAGCCCAGCAGAAGTAGAAGGATGTCGTGTTAGCCATCGGCGGCAACGGGGTTGATTCGGACCATCCGGATCTGATCAACTATTTCTGGAGGGGTCCGGCTGACGCCTCTATTGGTTACAACTTCGCCGACGATTGTTCTGATGTGCCTTCCACACTCGAGCATCACGGCACTCACTGTACTGGTATCGCAGCCACCAAGACTAATAATAAGATCGGCATCGCAGGAGTCGCAAATACTAACGGTCCAGTCCCAAATGTGGAGCTCATGATACTGCCGCCGTACACTATAGATAACCGTGGTAGTTTGAGTAACGCATTAAGAGCTCTCAACTTTGCAGTTGAGCATGATGTCACCTATCCTCTCATTCCTACGGGTCACCATAGGAAATTCGTGTCATGGAGACGGCGTTCAAAAACGCCGCAGGTGTCTTCCATTATCGAACGAGCTCACCAGCAAGAAACTCAGAATGTATGCTGCAGCTCTGTTAATGTGCTTCCTCTTCGAGATTCAAAAGCGGTTCGAGTGAAAGTATAGCCTGGAATGATATCAGCTACCGCATAGGTTCAAGATTGGAAGCAAGATTCCTCCTTAATACCTAAGAGAGGACGTGGCGGATCAACCCCTGTACATCCTATGCCTTACGCCCAACCTCTCGTGCTGAGCAGTTCAATCCCTCATGAAGAAATCGGTATATATGCACGGAGGCACTAACCTTGCCTAGTGAGCAGCACTACCCACACAGACACTTCTGACGCAACATTCAACACCATAAATGCACACACAACTACATCATGGATTGTGCAACATGAACAACATCGACTCAAAAATCAGTATATGCAATTCCATTCTCATCTAAATTCAGCTCATGCGGGGAGACCTCTATCTGGCCCAGTTCCCCCTGCAGTGCGAGTCGCGACCATTTCTCCACCGCGCGTCCGACATCGGTGACGTTGATATCAGTTGGTTGTCCCCGCTTGTCCATAACACTCCTCCAAGACTCGTCGATGAGTACCTTGGTGATGTTATATGGAAGTTGCTTCGTCGTACCGATGCTCGATAAAAGGGCTGCTACTCCTCCTATCAGAGCTGCAGCAGCACCACCACCACGAAAGCGAACATGAGAGTAATAGCCATCTTTCACGATTCCTGTAGCAACATCAGAACTTGGCATCCCCAAATGAATATAATAATCGTATTTTGAATTCGAGTATAACTTCGTGGGATCCTCATTCCAAGTTGATGCTACACACAGCATTCCCAACCGGTTTAGTGCAAGATGGCAAGGAGTGATAAGATGGCTTGAGAGTCCCATGTTTGCATCCGCGCTGGGAACCACCACCGTCGCACCACTAAGCTTCCAAGTGACTTTCTTAAGCAGGAAGTCTAAGTGCTCGTCTGACTCGGCAACATACGGAATAATTACGACATCAGCTCCGCCAATTTGAACAATTTCATTTAGCCCTCGTACGAGATTGCTCAACTTGGCACTTCCTGTTTCACCAGTGTCGACTTTAATGGGGATCAACTTCACTCTTGCATTA
>NW_003214825.1:59797-62275 GCF_000006405.1 Perkinsus marinus ATCC 50983 | reverse complement strand
CGCCATGCGCGCGCAAGGTCAACTTTATCGAATGGATGTTTCTGGACGGCTCCCAACTCGGTACTTGCCGGTACTTGACGGTACTGGAATATTTGATCAGTGCTCGAACTGTCGTTGGGATCATCTACCACAATTTCCCCACTGCGAAGTAGCTCAACATCCCTGCTGCACGACCATTCGACAGCCTCAACGCCTTGTGGGTTCGAGTTGATGAACTTGCAGGCTTTCTCGATCGCACTGCGGCACCCCTTGGAGGTCGGATAGAGGACGAACGTATTGATTGCGGGCAAGCTCTCATGGCAGGAGTTAGCCATAAGCGGTCTTGCGTCCACCCACGATACGCCAGAACCAGTTTTCGAGTTACTGTCGAGGAGCTGCAAGAAACGGCCGAAGAATATGGATTCTCCATGGTACGTTGCATACACCACGACGGATCCAGAAGACGCTCTTGCTGCTACGAATAGAAGTGGGAGGGTGGTGACCAGTTGTAATGGGAGTAGAACACACCGACGGCTGCGCATTACAACGAAGTGAATGTATCACAACTAAGGGAAATTTGAGTAGGAGAACCACAACTCGACCGCACAAGGTTGGGGTATTCCTTTTCTCGGAAGGCCCGACCAGTTTACTGGCCGTAGACGACTACTACAGCACCGGGCAGCCCGGTGACTTGAGTCTACTAAGCGTGGGCATAAGGGAGTAGAGTACTATGCACGGTTCTTCGATATCGATCCCCCTTTGCCAGCCATGAGCTCTTCAAGCCTACGCGACATCCTCTCTCTCATGCAATTCCAATAGACCTCGGGAGACATCCTGTCAACCGAGGGCTGACGACGGAAGTACGAAGCTGCTCGAAAATGAACAAGGCGAGCGAAAAGCTCATCGGGAGGACTAATCCCTCCGACAGCTGCGTTGCATGGAGGGAATATCGTGTGTGGAACATAACAGAATAGGGCTTAGTCGGTTGGGTACGGACAAGTCGATTGGGGGCCTTATCCCACCGGCTACAGTAAAGGGGTATCTGTAGCATAATATCATCCACACATAGGGAACGGCGCCTCGTAATCGCTTTGACTCCACCACCATTCAGGAGTTTATTCGACGAATGAGGCCGCTATGTTCGAGATACGAAACACGCCGAGTTGTGACCCTATTGATACCCCCAATAAGTGGAGTTAGTTGAGTATACATGACTAACTTGAAGTACTTGTATTGCTATTATTCTAGTTGAACTTATAAACACGTTAAAACATTAAAAACATCTCTTCTTATAAACATCAGTACTGACTGAAATGCTGCCACTAGTAATGACTCATTACTAGTGGCAGCATTTAGTTTGATTGGATGTAGGTCAAAGCGGTAACGGAGTAAGGCAGGTTCTGGTGGTGTTGGCATATGCAGTGTTATGGGGACTAGATCCGAGTTTATCACAGTTTCGAATCTGGCAAGTTTGAAGGTTGGGTTTCGAGTGTGGGGTTGGTCGACACGCAGTGCAGCGTCCCAAACAAAAGGCCAGTTGGCGTGAAGTAGCATTTTGTTAGTTAACGAACAACTAACAAAATAAGCGTCTGTGTGGCAGATTGATGTTAGTTAACCACTTCAAGTGGTGGACTAGCATCAATCTTTATCTGCGACCCAAATCACTGGAAATCATGAAGCGCTCAAAAACTATGGCTTGCACGCCACGAGGAGGCGTGGAGGCGCTCACAGTGTGTGAGTTTCACACTGTAATCAGTTGTAAGAAGGAACATTTTTCTCACACTCATTCAAGTCCAATACGGTAACTACCGTTTTAACTATTCCCTCATCCCGAGTGAACTGAGATAACCAAAGTCTACCAAAGGAGTGCAAAAGGACTTAATTGACGCAAGTGTTCATAACAACATCAGACATGCTGGGCGATATATCCAACGCGCGCCGTTTTCACCACGGGCAAATGCCCAATATGCGCGTCATAATAACAGCTAAGCTCCTATATAATCAATCACTTGATAATCAAGCCTTCTCCTTCGAACTACTAGTCGTCGTTCCGAGTACTGACGACTCGCCTACTGACACATCAGGTGAAGCGCTGTCGTTCAAACGAAGAGGCGTAGATGACAGCACTGAAGGGTTCTCCACTCCAGCGCCTGATGCAATTGCACAACGGCAAGTCTCCTGAGAGTACGTTCCTCATCCAACACATCGGATTTCAGGCAGCCTACCGCGAGTGTCTCCACAATGGTGACGCGGGGATCCTGTCGTATTGGAAGGTGCTGTCCAACCTTCCTTTGCAGCGGTTTGCCAACCTTACCTCTGGACTGCTCGTATCTATCGGAAACACCGCCGCAATGACTTATCCAACTAGGGTGAATGACAGTAGTAAAATTCGCAGTGACGGCACAAAGAGTTTCGGCGGCCAGAATTGTGCTCAGCAAGGAGTTTCACCCGTTTTACGTGTAGTGAAAAACGCGATATTCACGGTGATATGCAGTAGTC